>NC_048601.1:62758439-63013439 GCF_003668045.3 Cricetulus griseus
TGGTCAGGGACTAGGCAGAGAGGGGGTGGGGAAGACGGCGACACAGAAACAGAGAGAGGAGAGAAAGGGTATCTTTGGGGTCTCTCTCATGGTACTTCATTGTCAAAGGATCTCAATGGGCTCATCCTCACCTCTTCTCATACCCTACCTTGGGGGTGGGGATCCCATCCTTTTCTTGTTCTCAGACTCTCTTTCCAGGTCCTGCCTGCGTTACAGCTCTTATGCAATGCAATGTGTCTGGTTTGCTTCCCTCATAGTCATCATTATGCGTGTGACTTTCCTTCAAACACTGGGAAGGACGGTAGGAAAGGAGTGGGGAGGAACACAGAGTGGGAGAGTGAGGGAGAGAACACAAAGAGCCAGGGTTCTTCTCTGTCAAAAGTCTCTGTGGCCTTGGAAACCCTCAGAACCAAGCCAACACCTTGGGAAACTCAAACTCCAACCAGACTTTAAAGTCCCTTGCTATCTGTTGTATAGTTGCACAGAATGACAGGCAGCCTGACAGGAGACAGTAGGTAGGAAAGGGAGGGCAGGCCTGGAACTGCTTGTGGGGTTGGGGCTGAGAGAGCAGAGCAAGGTAGCCAGGGAGGACAGAGACCTCCACCAGCAGAAACCCTGAATCTTAGCCTTTTGGTTGCAGCCCTCCTTGACACTCCCAATGCCAGTTTGTGGGGAGCTAGGTGGTGAGGTAGGTTGTAAAACCCCAGAGAGGCCCTGGGTCTACTCACATGGGCCAGAATGAGCTCCCAGGCTTCTCCCTCCACTGAAGGGCCCGCTATGTATCCTATGAGGGGTAAAGGGAACTGCCAAACCAAATTCTGCTCTGAAGTCAAAGGAAACCTAGTATAAACACAGTGGGCTCTTTGAATTATCCACATGAAATACTTAACGTGTTTAGCCTGGAGCAGACTTGGTTTAACAAGGGAGTGTTTCCATGGTGATTTCATTAGAAACTTTCATATTCAGCTACCACTTAGTGAGTGCCTGTATTGTATTAGCCAGTGAGCTCCAGGCAGCTGCCGAGAACTCTCCCAAAACTCCCTAGCAGGACCCCCCACCCTGCACATGTGTGCCTATGGCGTGTGTACACACACACACACACACACACACACACACACACACACACACACACACACACACACGCACACACTACAAGGAAACTTCTTTAGTACCTGGCTCAAATCATGCATATAGTAGGTGTTTGAGTCATAGAACCTAGACCCAGGGATCTCACACACCATAGTCTCTCACAGACTTCCAGGCAAGCTAATACAGCCTCTTTCTGCTGCTTTGAAATTGACAGCCAATGGCATTTTCAGTTCTATTGCTTTATCCAACCATCTAAGCAATTCTTCCTTAAAAAAAAAAAAAAAGACATATATACTCAAGAAGCACAGGTAAGAGGATCTCTGTGAGTTCAAGGCCAACCTGATCTATGTAGCGAGCTCCAGGACAGTCAGAGCTACACACTGAGAATAAAATAAGTAGAGAGATAGATAGGAATATGTATTTTAAAATTTATTTTAATTGTGGTGTGTGTGTGTGTGTGTGTGTGTGTGTGTGTGTGTGTGTGTGTGTGTGTGTGCTTGTATGTGTGCACATGTGCACACGCATGCGAGCGCAAGTCAAATGTGTAGGCATGGTAGCAGTGCCTGAGCAGGCTAGAAGCCTCAGAGACCCTGGAGTTGAAGTTTTATAGGCATAATGCTGGGAACTGAACTTGAGTCCTCTAGAAGAGCAATACACCGTGTGCTCTTAACTACTAGGTCATGTCTCCAGTCCCAAAGCAATTCTTTAAGAGCTTCAAAAGGAAGTAACCTTGAGATATTTACCACCCTGTTTAGTGGTAAGCACTAATGCCATGCAAGAACTTAAAGTAAAAAACTCCTTAAACACTTTATGTTTTCTATTAAAGTTACAATTTAGTGACTCTCACTTGTAATTCCAACACTTTGGAGGTGGAGGAAAGAGGATAAGGAGTTCAAGGCCATCCTTGGCTAACACCGACTTAGTTACATCAAACTCGGTCTCAAAAAAAATCAAAAGAATTGTAATTTATGCCATAGGAATATAACAATACTGCTAAAAATCAAACTATAAGGAAGAATTCACCTTCAGTTTCATCTTTTCAATTTGTTCATTCAAATGTTTCCTTGAAGACACAGTTTTCTAGAAGTAAAACTAAAGCAAATTATTTGAGAGTTTCTAAACAGAACCTTTAGGGAGAGTTTAAAATTGCATTTTAAATTTTTATTTGTTCTTGTGTGTGGGTGCACAACCGTGCATGTGGAGGTCAGAGGACAACTTTTGGGAGTCAGATTCATGCTTACACAACATGAATCCCAGGTCCCAGTTCTCTGACCAACGTATCCATCTTGTTAACCCCTAAACAGAATTTCTGAAAAGCAAAAGGGTCTGTGATGGGGGAGGTCCTTCTGTGTATATGTTTGTCTTATTGGTTGATAAATTAAGCACTGTTGGCCAATAGGGAAACAAGTTAGGTGGGACTAGGAGTCAAGGAGGATTCTGGGAAATGGAGTAAAGAGAAGGAGTCTCCATGTGATCCCAGGAAGAGAGGGCACAGGCTGCCGGTGTCCTCAATAAGATAAGTCTTTATAAAATATGTAGACTAATGGTTATGGTTGATACTTAAGACAGAGCTAGCAAATAAGAAATCCTAGTCATTGGCCAGCAGCATTGTAACTAATATTAATCTCTATGTGTTATTTGGGGGCCCTAACGTGGCGGCGGAACTCAGGCGGCTGTCGGAAAGAGTTATCGTTATAGGTCTGCAGATATGTGTCTTTCTGACCAAGAAAAATAGACACAAAACCACCACAACAAAGTTAGGTACACTTTCTGAAACAGTTCCAGCTCCATTGCCTCAATTTCCCCATGTCCCAGCTCCAATTGTTCTTCTCCTACCTCTTGTCCTTGTCTCCACTGTACTTCTTCCAGACAAGCCGCCGTCTATTCTAACATCTCTGCATACTGAAACTATGCTTTCTCTATGTGTGTGCTCTTGTTCTCTCTCAATCATATCTTCACATTCCATGGAGGAAAATCTCCTAAAAACACATATCCCCCTGTTCTTATAAAAACAAATCTTTCCCCTCATTCCTTTTTGAGATAGAGTCTGTAGCTCAGGCTGGTCTTGAACTCCTTAAGTAGTAGACAATGACCTTAAACTTCTGATCCTCTTGAGTTCATCTCCCAGAAGCTGTGATTACAGATATACATCCACCAGAACTTACTTACGATGTGCTTCGGAGGGAAGCAGGGCTTCATCTAAGCTATGCAAACACTTTACCAAATGGGCCATATCTCTGGCCCTCAAGCCCAAGCATTTTTTTTTTTTTTTTTTTTTTTTTTGAGACAAGATTTCTCTGTAGCTTTGGAGCCTGTCCTGGAACTGGCTCTGTAGACTTTGTGCCTGCCTCCCGAGTGCTGGGATTAAAGGCATGCACGGCCATTGCCTGGCTTCAAACCCAAGTTCTCAATGCATCTGCTAATAGATATTCTTGATTGTCTGACAGCTGCCGTTACCTGCTTTTTCTTTCTCAGGTTCAGTGTAGGTGTTCAGCAATGTTGTCTGAGACTCAGGCTCTATCCTCTTTATCACCTCCAGTGCACTGACTGTTCAGTTATTTAAACAATTATTTACTTTTTTAGAGATGGAGTCTTACTATGTAGCTCCTGGAACTCACTAAGCTGTAGATCAGGCTGGTCTCGAACTCAGCTATGTATCTGCCTCTGCCTCCAGAGCGCTGGGATTAAAGGCGTGTGTCGCCATACCCAGCTTTTAGTCTACTTTTCTTTTCCTTTCTTTTCTTTTTCTCTTTCTTTCTTTCTTTCTTTCTTTTTTTTTTGAGAGATGGTTTCTCTGTGTAGTCCTGGGCTGTCCTGGAACTCACTCAGTAGACCAGGCTGGCCTCAAACTCAGAAATCTACCTTCCTCTGCCTCCCAAGTGCTGGGATTAAAGGCGTGTATCACTACCACCCAGCAAGTTATTATTTAAAAAAAAAAAAAAAAAACAAACATACCAGAGCCAAAAGGTGGTGAGTTTCAGGACAGCTAGGGCTGTTACACAAAGAAACCATGCAAAAAAAAAAAAAAAAAAAAAAAAAAAAAAAAAAAAAAAACCAAACAAAAACTTTTCTTCTTTTTCTTTAAGGGAGAGAAAATGTCTTTTGACATGTTTCAGCTCACGGAGGTAGGGTCTTGACAGGGCAGTTTGTACCAGGCTGCTGGATAGGAAGGTGGGTAGAACCCACCAGATGGTTCTGTGAGTAAAGATGACCTGAGTGTGATTCCTGGAACCCAGATAAAGGTAGAAGGAGACAATCAACTCCACCCAGTTGTCCTTTGACCTCCAGACATGTGCCATGGCATACACACATTCATGTGAACACACATACACACACAATGTGGTTGAATTTTTCTTTAGGTCACCTGCTCACAAATAATGACATGGAGACTTATTAGTTATGAAGGCTTGGCCTTAGCTTAGGCTTACAGGTCTTATACTTTAAATTAACCCGTTTCTGTTAATCCGCGTTTCGTCACATACCGCCATCTTGCTTCCTCCATGTCTCCTTTCACCTCTCTTGAGTGCCTAGATTCCTCCTCCCACTTCCTGTCTCTGCGGGAAGTCCCACCTATACCTCCTGCCTTGCTATTTGCTGTTCAGCTTTTTATTACAGTAACCACAGCAATACATCTTCACACAGTGTACACACATCCCACAACACACTGATTTTAAAAGGAGAGGAGGGACAGGGCAAGATTCTGCCCATAATCTATTTAAATTTTGATAGATTAAATCATTTACTAGGTCAGAGTTCAATTGGCCTCAGCTTCTCTGAAAACACTGGCATGGACATACACAGAAGTGTGCCTTACGGACCTCCTATGCGTTTCTCAACATCCAAATTGACAAATTTTCTTTTTGTTTGCTTGTTTTGTTTTGTTTGAAAATAATTAACCTATGTTTTGTTCTTTTGGGACAGGATCTCCTGTACCCTAGCTGACTTTGAACTTGTGTACAACTAAGAATGGGTTTGATCCTCCTGCCTCCACCCCTGAAACCCTGGGATTACAGGCACATGCCTCCTTGCCCAGCTTTTTTCTTTTCCCGTCTGCCTGCCTTCCTTCCTTCCTTCCTTCCTTCCTTCCTTCCTTCCTTCCTTGTTTTATATTGTTCCAAGTCAGACTTGGAACTCACTAGTAGTTCAAGTTGATCTTAAATATAATCTTTCTACCCCTGCCTTTTGGGTGTGGATTGCAGATGTGAGCCCCTGCACCCCACACCTTACTTCTTAGGCCAGCCTAAAGTAAATTTCTGATACACACATAAAGTGAATTTCTGCTACAGCATACTAAGTGATAAATGATTAAGGCTGCATGTGGCCATTCTGTGGGCTGTCTCACCTCCTAGAAGCATTTAGAATGTGTTTCCTGCCTGGAGAAAGTTGCTTGACTCCCCCTGCATAGGACCCTATCCCTTTTGTTATGTAATTTGGTAGCAGTGCATGCTGCATTCTGGGGCTTTGGTCAGAGACTTGGTGCAGCCATCTCTTTGTCTTCCTTGGTCATCCAGAAGACCAGGCTCATATCTTCCTGGGCACCCACTATCCACAGTGATGAGAAGAGTGCTGGAATAGAGCATTTGCTCAATGCATAACCGATGAGAGGTAAACACATGCATGGGAAATACACCTATTCATTTATATAGAAGGGATATTTGAAATACCAGGAGCATGAGCTCTCCCAGGAGGAATGTGTGAATGTGAAGATGAAACTTGACTTGAGGCTCCCCAGCCCTGCAGAGGTTGGGAAGAAAGGACCCAGCAAAAGTGGTTTGCAGGTGATGCACTAGAGAGGCTCAAGCACCAAGGTCAACTGGCCATCAGAGGGAATGTGAGATCTTTAAGAATAGGAGGCGTGAGTGTGCAAAGATGGGGCTTCTGATGTCATCCAAGACAAAGAGGAATAGACCAACCAGTCAGACACAGAAGAGCAACTCAGAGCACGGGAACCAAAAGGCACAGAAGCAACCCATTTTCTGAAGCTAAAGCCCTAGGAAGGGTCATTCCCCTTCCTTGAACACATCTCTATTTTCACTGGCATCAGGAGTAAGACACTGAAAAAACAGCACCTTGAAGGCAATGCCAATCATGGCCTTATGTCATGTGAAGAGTTTCTTTCCAATACAGATTCTATTTGCAGCATCCATCTCTGCTACCCAGAGGAGGCTGTGCCAGCCCCAGAAGGGCCATGGTGTTATAACCTCCCAGGAAATGTTGTATGAGGAAGGCCTCACCTCCATCTTCTTTGAAAGATCTGAGTCTCAATTACAAATTACGCCACTACTTTTTTAAAAAGATAAATTTATTTATTTATTTATTTATTATTTATACAGGTTTCTGTCTGCATATATGTCTGAAGGTCAGAAGAGGGCACTGAATCTCATTACAGATAGTTGTGAGCCACCAGGTGGTTGCTGAGAATTGAACTCAGGACCTCTGGAAGAGCAGCCAGTGCTCTTAACCTCTGAGCCATCTCTCCAGCCCACCACTTGTTTTATCTCTACCTTTTGCTCAGCTCCCACCCCTCCCCCTCAACCTACATGTCTGACAGACCCTGAAACTCTACATGCTCATTAAAACCTTATCTACTCATTATCAAATGAGTGAGCTTGAACTTGAGTCACATAGTGTCAAAGTCAGAGGATGAATTTCCAGATGATAGAGTTTACTTCTCAAGGAAATAAAACATTGCCCATTTGAACACACATGCACACACACGTGTACACATGAGTGTGCATACACGTGCACTGATTTTGAATGCCACTTGACACTCCATTATAAACTCTGAAACACGAATTTTGTAGAATTTTCATGGGAAACAGGTTGTTATTTTTCTTTCAACTTTTTTCATATATATATATATATATATATGTTTTATTTAAATTAGAAGCAATCTTATTTTACATATCATTCCCTCTCCCTCCCATCCTCCCCAATGAGTCCCCCCAACCCATTCCCCATCCACTCCCCAGGGAAGGTGAGGCCTTCCATGAGGGATCATTAAAAATCTGTCAAGTCATTTGGGGCAGGGCCTAGGCCCTCCCCTGTGTATCTAGGCTAAGAGAGTATCCCTTCATGGGAAATGGGCTCCCAAAGTCCATTTGTGCACTAGGTATATATCCTGGTTCCACTGCCAGATGCCCCATAGACTGCCCCGTCCTCCTAGCTGACACCCACATTCAGGGGCCTGGTTTGGTCCTATGTTGATTCCCCAGCTGTCAGACTGAGGTCCATGAGTTCCCACTTGCTCAGGTCAGGTGTTTCTGTGGGTTTTCCCAGCGTGGTCTTGACCACTTTGTTCATCACTCCTCTCTCTCTGAAACTGGATTCCAGGAGTTTGGTGCAGTGCTTGGTTGTGGATCTCTGTTTTTGCTTCCATCAGCTACTGGATGAAGGCTCTAGGATGGCATTTATGGTAGTCATCAACCTCATTATGGGGGAAGGACATTTAAGGTAGCCGCTCCACTATAGCTTAGGTTCCTAGTTGGGTCATCCTGTGGATCTCTGTTCAATTCCCTAGTGGCAGATTTCTCTTTAAACCTATAGTGTCTCTCTCTATTGATGTGACTCTTTTCTTGCTCTCCTCTATTCCACTCCCCACTCAATCTTCCTGATCCTTCACGTTCTCCTCCCCCACCTCTTTTCCCTTCCTTTTCTCCTACATCCCTCCCCTCCCCCATACTCCCCATTTGTTCAGGAGTTCTTGTCCCTTTCTGCTTTACTGGGGGACAGTGTATGTCTCTCTTGTGGTCCTCCTTGTTTCCTAGCTTCTCTGGAGGTGTGGATTGTAAGCTGGTTATCCTTTTCACTATGTCTAGAATCCATATATGATTGAGTACACACCATGTTTGTCTTCTTAACCAATTAAAAAGAAAATTGAGCCCATGGTTTAGCTTACAGAATATACACAGCAGATGGCAGACCAGATTTGACCATGGGCTGAAGTTTGCTGACCTCCAATGTAAGAAGAGTGAAATTACTCCAAGAAGTCTCTATGCTTCCCAGATCTCTCACCTCCTTCTCTCCCTTCCCTGCTCTCTAGGATGGTAAAACTTGCATACTTGGCTGGAGAGAGGGCTCAGTGGCTAGGAGCACTGGCTAGTCAATTATCAGGAGTCTTGGGTTTGATTCCCAGCACCCACATGCCACAACTGTCTAAAACTTGCATGCTCTCCTCTTGATTCCTATCTAGTTACCTTAGTTCCTACCTTAGTTGTGCCCTAACTTATGCTAGTGCTAGCATTCAAGTGATTGGTCCTTAGCCACATGCTCACCTTTCTGTTTAGGGTTAGGGAAAGACAGAGCATTCCGCATGGCTTTAAGAGATGTCGCAAATGAATGTGGAAATATCTGTAAAAAAGGAAATAGTTTTAAAATATTTTGCCAGTGTAATGTATTTTTATTTAATAAAATTTACTTTAAAAACTTGCAAATAAAAATTTCACACACTAAAATTATAGTATATTTTAATATCTCTTTAAATTGGAAAATTTGAACCTCTGTAAAGTATGAGCCCAGGAAAATTTTCTTCTGTGTTTGTGTACACAGATGCACATGTGTAAGGGGATGTGTGCATATGTGTATGTCTGTGATGGCTAGAGGACAAGTTTGGGTGTGATTCAAGTCTTTTTGAGATGGTTACTCACTGTCCTGACACTGACAAGTATGCTATCCTAGGTAGTCAGGGATCCCCACCTCCCTGCCACCGGGATTATAAGAATGTGCCACCATATCCGGCTTTTTCCCCCTTGTTTGTTTGCTTTTTTTTTTTTAGACAAGCAGTCACTCTGTAGTCCTGGCTGGCCTGGAGCTCCCTGTGTATACCACATCTGGCTTTTTCATGTGAATTCTAAGGGTCAAACTCGGGTCTTCAAGATTACAAGGTAAACAGGGTGGTGGTGGCACATCTTTAATCCCAGAACTTGGGAGGCTGAGGCAGGCAGATCTCCGTGAGTTTGAGGCCAGCCTCGTCTACATAGTGAGTTCTAGGACAGCTAGGACTGTTACACAGAGAGACCCTGTCTTGGGGAAAAGAAAAATAAAAGATTACAAGGTAAGCACTTGACCTACTGTGTCATCTCCCCAACACATAATTTTCTTTCTATTGTCATACTGTAAAATGAAAGTGAAAGCCACATCTTGCTAACTGCAGTGTGACGTGAATCCATAGGAGTGGGTCTTGAAGGGAGAGGTGTTGAGTTTGGGAAAGGGAAGAGAAATAAAGAAGACAAAAGCAATATCTGGCACCAGAAGTCATGCTTACGCCAAGCACGTTTATTAAGAAGTACAGTATCATGCATCTACTTACAGGAAGGAAAATGGCCAAGGTCAGCAGAGAGCTAAGTCAGTGTTGGCAAAGAGAACACATGACAACCTCAGAAACAGCTGCCTTAGGAATGACAACCACAGTCCTGGTGGAAGAGTTGGATCCCCAGAAACCACAACCTTGACGTCTTTGAGTCACTGGCTTCAGCCCTAGACCAGCTTTGTCAAGTCCACTCCCTGAGCAAGGACACAGAACTGCAGTTCCCCTGCCCCTTCATCAGGGCCTCTGAGAAAGTCTTGGGTGGGTCTGGCTCCCCACAATACTTGTGTGTTTTTTTGCTCTTCTGTGATTGTCTCTAGGGTCTAAATATTTTCAGCTGTCTAAACCTTGAGATGAGACAAAAGATTCGGCTCCAGAAGTTGCAGTAGAGAAATGGATGCCCTTTACAGAAATCTCATTCTAATGAATAGACATAGAAGGCACTATGGGAGACCAGTGTTTAGAGCCAGACAGGTCTGTGTCTAAACACTCAGCCAGACTATAGGACAGTGATTCTCAACCTTCCAATTGCTTCCACCCTTCAATACAGTTCCTCATGTTGTAGTCTCCCCCAACCATAAAATTATTTTCATTGCTACCTCATAACTGTAATTTTGCCACTGTGATAGATCAGAATGTAAATATCTGATGTGCCAGATATCTGATATTTGACCCCTGGGAGAGGGTCATTTGACTCCCCCCAAAAGGGTTTTAACCCACATGGTGAGCTCGGCTGCTGTAGTACATGTGTCTTCACTTGTTGAATGGGGACCATAATGACCAACTGTCCTGATGGAAGTGAGTTAATGGGTGCGAGCACTAAGAGAATGTGAGCTCCCTCCCCCTCTGTCTCTGGATCCCTCCCATGTCTGCTATATCAATCTAAATTTATTTAGATGCTAGGTGACAGCACATGCCTTTTTAATCCTAGCACTTTGGAGGCTGAGGCAGGATGATGTTGGCAAGACAGAGAATAAGGGACTGGAGAGATGGCTCAGCAGTTAAGACCCCCTGATGCTCCTGTAGAAGACTCCAATTTTGTTCCCAGCACCCACAGCGTGCTCACAACTGACTGTAGCTCCAGTTCCAGGTGATCAGAACCCCCTTTGTTGATAGATATGAATATGGTACACATAAATGCATGCAGACAAAACACTCATACACATAAAATAAGTTAAATCTTAAAAAATTAAAATAAAGAGATTGAGATCCACAGTGGCAAAAATAGTAAGATTTTGTCTCAGAACCTCTTCTCCCTCCAAATACACACACACACACACACACACACACACACACACACACACACACACACACACAGAGAGAGAGAGAGAGAGAGAGAGAGAGAGAGAGAGAGAGAGAGAGAGAGAGAGAAATCAGGCTTATTTAGAGTACAATTGCTTGGCATCAACAATAAGTTTTTCTTTTATTTATTACATCTCCCTCCCCCCATAAGAGCAAAATCCTAAGGCAGAGCCAGTAACAAAAAAGCCTTCAAAGTCAAACCTCCCAGACTGGAGATAATTTTTTCTTTTTAAGCTGTCTCAGACTGTTCAAGTTAGATTCAATCCCTTGAAGCAGCAATTAATCTCACATTAATACATGAAGCTGTCTTTCTGAAGTAATGGGGCTGGAGCCGAACATGAGCTCACGGCTGCTTTTGGCTCTTAAATCTTGGCCAAGGAGGGGAAAGGGGAGCTTGCCAAAGAATGTTGGGGGGGAAATTATCATCAGCCATGTGTGTTTGCCAGAGCGGCTTGGGGGTGCTGTGCAGATGGGGGGTGCTAGAAAAAAGGCAGGAGCCTGGGAAGTGGGGGCCTCAAGGGAGGAACTGAAGGACAGGGCCTTTCATTTTGGGCTGGGGGATTGCACACAGGAACTACTCATGGGACAGAGTCAGAATATCAGAGCCAGAGAAAGCCTTAAGCTCAGGTGACTCCAGAGGACAGTCGTGTGCTGACATACAGAGGTCAAACTATGAGGCAAGAACCTCAGTTCTACAGTCAGCTTCCTAGAGGTCATCTTCAGAGGAGGCACATTTGGGGCAAAGTAAAATACCAAGCCCATTTTGTCTAAGTGCCTAGAAGTGGCCAGCTACTTGGAAGACCCAAGATGCCCCTCTAGAGTTGGTTTCTTTTGGAATTTGGAGTCTGTGGGACTAAAAACCAACTGTTTACAGTAAAAAATTAACAAACAAACCAAAACAAACAAAACTGTGGCTATGGCAACAAACATTTATGATATTTATTAAGTGAAATAGTAATACTTCTAAGAACTAGACATCAGTTTATGGAAATGACTCAGCTTCCCTGGGTCACTTTCCTGAGAAAGGGATCTGTAATTGGACACTTGGGACCAATCAGGGTTGCCCTGAAAATATTTCTCTTGGTCACCTCACTAACTGGTTTCCCAGGAAGAAGAGACCTCCCCTGCCGCACTTACTGGCCTCAGTTTGAGAGACACTGAATCTCCAGGAATAGCTCCCACCCTGGCATTTCTGCCGAGCTGGCATCCCCCTAGGGTGAGCTTCCCCTGGGAGTGTGATCTCCTGAGGAGAGGGCTTGGCTGCAGGGAGAACATGGTTGGTGGGTTTTGCTGGAAGAGAGGTGCCAATTATAGCCTTTATTAGGCTCACGCCCGCCATCTCTCTACTTGAGACTACTGGAGACCACACACACACATACTCTACTTCCCTGTTCTGGGACAGGAGACCTGTGTGGTCCTGCCGACTCACTTATAATAAATCTGTGAGCTTAATAAAAGACATCACTTCTATCTTTTGATCTCTCTTGAGTTACTCATTAGCTCTAGGTAACACACTGCTTGACTGACAGGTCCTTCCCAGGGAAAACCCAGGTTTGGTGATTCTTCAAACAAAAAAAGTGGTGTGGAGTGTGTGTGTGTGTGTGTGTGTGTGTATACATGTGACTCTGTGTGGTGTGGTGTGTGTGTGTGTGTGTGTGTGTGTGTGTGTGTGTGTGTGTGTGTGTGTGTGTTGAGGTAAATCTTGATTTCTGGATAAGGAGAGAGGATCTTGAGAATTTCAGGAGGAGTTTAGGGTATGGTCTCCAGAGAATCTGCTGCAGAAGGTTCTGGAACCATCAAGGCTGTTTCAGAATTTCTTTTCTCTGTGAAGCTTCTATTTCCTCTCTGCCTGCTCCAAGTCTTAGCTCTAATTCAATTTGCATTCACTTTCAATGCACCAAGGCCATGTTCTCGTGTGACCTCTTACCTACACATTCCTGAAGGGAACAGCATTCTGTGTTCTTTCTTATTTTCTGCCATAACCCAAATGAGCCACCATTCATGGGTGGTTGCTGTGCCCATACCGGGCCAGCGCAAGACTCTAAACACTGGCTTCTGTGTGTCTTTATAACATCTATGAAGTAGGGGCAGCTGAGATACCTGAGATTTGGAGAATGTAGGCATCTTGGTCACATAGTTAAGAGACAAGGGCCAGGGATCCCACTCTGTGGTTGTCTGAATCCCAGACTCTTCTCAAACTCTCATGGCCCATACTAGTCATGTTGGGGTTCTCAAAGGTTTGTAACTGTATGAGGTGAGCTGGCCCATGTCCTTTGCTTTCTGTAGTACCCAAGCTTGCTGTGGCCATGAAGTTCCCAGTGTTCCCTGGGACTCACATCATGCCCACTCCCTGCCAGTGACTTCACCCTGAGCCGTAGGCTGCTCTGGGAAACCACAGCCACAGAGAGAGCTAAGGGGAGGACGCCAGACTCAATATCAACTCACTGTGTGTTGGCGTTTCAGCTGAGAAAACAAAGCTACCAGCCGTGTTTGCTTCTTCTTACCACACAAACACAGCTCTCTTCATATGCCACCCTCAAGGGAAACCACAAGAGCAGGGGCCCTGGGACCACAGGCAGCTGGGGTGGCATTGCCCAGTGGTTAAGCCACCTGAGGTAAGGTCAGGTGCCAGCTAAGCACCTGTTTGGCCTTGAGCAGGTCACTAAGCATCTCTTCTCAGTCTCCTCACTATAAGAAGTGATAATCATGGTAGTCAACTATTTCATATACACCTTGGATGAGATGGTCCATACTATTCCTCCTGAACTAAAGAAAAGTCTGCCATCTCTCTCTCTCTCTCTCTCTCTCTCTCTCTCTCTCTCTCTCTCTCTCTCTCTCTCTCTCTGTGTGTGTGTGTGTGTGTGTGTGTGTGTGTGTGTCTTTCTCTCTCCCTTATCCTAAAAGTTATGTTTTCTTTCTTTCTTTTTCTTCCTTCCATTTATTTATTTATTTATTTTTGCTTTTGAGACAGGGTTTCTCTGTGTAACAGCTCTGGCTGTCCTGGGACTCACTTTGTAGACCAGGCTAGACTTGAACTCACAGAGACCTGCCTGCCTCTGCCTCCTGAGTTCTGGGATTAAAGCTATACACCATCATTGCCCAGATTATGTATTTTTCTTATGTATTTAAATATATGCCCCCCAGCCCCTGTTGAATTTTTAATCTCCAGTCACCTGTGTCTGACTATAGCATTATTTGCAACAGTGTCTTTATAGATGTCATTAAGTTAAGATAAGGTAATCTGGGTGGGTCTAATCCAATGTGACCCATGTCCTCAGAAAAAGAGGAAGTAGAGCTGGGAGATGGCACAGTTGGAAAAGTGTTTGCTGTGCAAGCATGAGGACCTAAGTTCAGATCCCCAGCGTCTATGTAAAAAAGTCGAATCTGTAACCTCAGTGCTAGGAAGGCAGAGACTGGAGGATCCTGAGACTCACTGTCCACCCAGTCTTCTGAATTGGTGACTTTCAGGTTTAGCCAGAGACCCTATCTCAGAAAATGGACAGAGGAAGGGAAAGGACCCTACTTCAAACTCTGGCCTCTATGGAACACCCCCCCACCCCACACACACAAAGAGACAGAGACAGAGAGAGAGAGAGAGAGAGAGAGAGAGAGAGAGAGAGAGAGAGAGAGATGCACACACAGAGGAAGAGAGGGAAGGATGGAGGGAGAGAGACGCACACATGCACACACCCATACACACACGTATGTTAGGTGGGGGAGAAGATGAAGTCTGGACACAGAGTCATAGGAAGGAAATGATGACAGATGGTCGTCTTCTGATGCACAGATAGCCATGTGAAGATGGAAGTAGGGACTGGAGTTGATGTTGTCCAAACCAGAGAACTCCTGGTCCACCAGAAGTTGGACAAAAGGCCTGATGAGATGGCTCAGCTGGTCAAGGCACTTACTGCCGAGCCTGACAGAAGTCAGAAAGTCACATCAACACCCAGGTGGAAAGACTAAAGCCCACAGAGGGGAGTGCCTGCTCCCCAAACCCAGTGAACCTCAGTTACTTCATCTATAAACAAAAGATAATTATCCCTGCCCTGTCTGCTTCCCAGAGCCGTGCTTGAGGTGTCAATAAAATCCCTGAGGTAGACAGTTATTACAGGCATGCCAACACACACCACTGTTAGCTTCTTTTCCGGGACTCTGGTCTACAATGAGCTCGTAGAAGCAGATGAGCCCAGTAATGGCCCATTGGTCTGGGCAAATGTAGAAGAGCTGCCATCTGAGACAGACTGGGCAGCACGTAGCCATCCACAAATGAAGGCTAGGTCTCACAGAGAGATGATGATGCAACCACAGCTGACTTCTGTCCCAGGAGCTGCTGTCCAACTCACTGTTCATTCTCACACAAGTTCCTTACCCTCTCTGAGCCCATTCTTGCCCACTTATAAAGTAGATATAGTGGGACTCAAGCTACGTTTTGAGTCTTGTATCCTAGCTACCATTGTACATCACCCCAAATAAATTTATTTTACTTATTTGGGTGTTTTGTCTGCATGTATGTCTGTGCACCATGTGGGTGTCTGGCACGCTCACAAGCAAGAAGAGCATTGGATCCCTTGCAATTGGTGTTACAGATAGCTGTGAGTCACCATGTGGGTGCTAGGAATCAAAACCTAGGTCCTCAGGAAGGTCAGCCAGTGCTGTTAACCACTGAGCCTTCTCTCCAGCCCCCATGCCAAAAGGAATTGATTTTTTTCTCCATTCTAGGGACACTGGTAATGCGTAGGGCACAGTGGTATATTTGTAAGTCATAGTGCTAGTAGGAGCAAAAGGCCACTGGTTCAACTTGTCACACAATAGCTAGTGTGTGGAAATGATTCTAGAGAGTAGAACGGTTTCCTTGTTCTGTTTTTGTCTCTTGGAGACTGTCTGACTCAGAAGCACAGGCTAGCCTGTCTGTAATCTACTGTATTTTTCAGACTGACCTCCAACTTCTGTGTCTTCCTGCCTCAGACTCCTGAGTGCTGGAGTTTCGGATGTGCACCACGATGACCAGCTCCTCCACCCTCTTGAGGGAGTATTTCTGCTGGCACGGGGGCTAGTTTCCTCATATGAGGAAAAAATGAACGTTGAGAATTTGTAAAACCAGAAACCCCTCAGTTACAGGTCTGCCATTTTTTCTGGCCTTCAGGACTTGGGGAAAGCATTTTGCAATGCTTGGAAACATGGATACTTTGTACAGTTTCTGTGGGGTGGCGGGGGTGGGGGAATGATGCTTCGAAAACTCTTGACTACCCTGGATCACAGCTGGAAACACAGTTTCCTCCTCTCTTGAGCTGATCCAAGCTGGAGAGATTACACCTACTCTTTGTGCCCCTGCCAGCTTCTCAACTGCCTAAAATCATCTTCGGAGTGTTCCTAAAATCCCTAGCACTCTTATTACCTTTTCCCTCTTCCTCGTCCTCCTCTTCTTCATCCATGTCTTCAACATCTGCACGGAAATCTTTTTCTCTTCTCTAATGATTTATTTATTTTTTACTTCCCCCGTCCATTGTTGTTTTGCCTGTGTGTATGTCTGTGTGAGGGTGTCGGATCCCCTGGAAATGGAGTTACAGACAGTTGTGAACTGTCACGTGGGTGCTGGGACTTGAACCTGGGTCCTCTGGAAGATCAGTCAGTGCTCTCAATCACTGAGCCATCTCTCTAGATCCCAAAATCTTTTTCTAAAATTTTATTTTATTTTTTAATTTTTTATTATGAATACAGTGTTCTGCCTACATATATCTCAGCAGGTCAGAAGAGGGCACCAGATTCTCATTACACATGGTTGTGAGCCACCATGTGGTTGCTGGGAATTGAACTCAGGAAGAGCAGCCAGTGCTCTTAACCTCTGAGCCATCTCTCTAGCCCTTTTTCTAAACTTTTTCTGAAAAAGATTTTTCACACAATATATTTAATCAGATTTTCCCTTCCCCTAATTCTTGCCAGAACTTCCCCACCTCCCTACCCAACTTTATGTTTTTCTTCCCTCTCTCTTTCAAAAATATCAAATACATAAAAAAGAAACAAGATAAACAGAGGAAACACAAGAAAATATGAAAATCAAAACAACCAAGCAAAAGACTGATAAAAAAAAAAGCCAAAACAAAGCAAAAGAAACTAGAAGTCCACAGAATACCATTGACCGTATTTTGTGTTGGCCAGCTACTCCCGTGCTTGGGGCTTGACCCTAGTATCACTGGAACTACAGTGAGACGCCATGTCATTTGCAGATAGCTCCGTGGTTTGGGGTGGGGCCCTGCATCAACTTTCTCCTCTCAGTGCTGGGACTCCATCTGGCTTGAACCTGTGTGTGTCTTGTGCATGCCACCATGGTCTCTGTGAGTTCATATGTGCATTCATCCTGTTTTGTCTGGAAGTCACTGCTCCCTTGGAGTCATCCATCACCTCCGGCTCTTACAATCTTTCTGTCTCCTCTTCTGTTGAGATCCCTGAGCTTTGAGGGGTTGAAGGGAGGAGTCTGACAAAGATCCCATTTAGATCAGAGTGTTCCAAAGTCTCTCACTCTCTGCATGTTGTCTATTTGTGGGTCTCTGTGCTAATTCCCATCTATTTCAAGAAGCTTCTCTGGTGAGGTCTGAGTAAGACACTGATCTATGGGTAGAGCAGTATGTAAACAGGAGTTATTTTATTGCTATATTCCTTCTGACAGAGGCCCAGGATCTATCTAGTTTCATGCTCTTGGGCACTTTAGCAGTGTTAGGTGTGGGTTCCATCTCATGGAGTGTGTCTTAAATAAGAAGACAAAACAAAACCCAAATGGTTGGTTACTCTACAGATATTTGTGCCATTATTGCACCAGTATATTTTGTAACCAGGTGATATTGATGATCACCCTCCTCCTCAGGTCACAGAGTACCTTTCAGTACCATGAACAGTAGTCCAGCTTCTAGTTGGGCACCAGCTTGACATTTCCATATTCAATAACATAAGCAAGTATCCTCACCAATCGGCCCTGGCATCAGGTTATAGAGAACAACCAATAGCCTTGGCAATAGCCTGTGATGTTTTAACAAGATGCATCCCTCTCCTGGCATTGGAGGTTTTATTTGAATGTCTAGTTGGGTCTTTGCCTTCCCTATTATGTGGCAACACCAACATCATCATTTTTCATCATTATCTTCTTTATCATTACTATGATCAAGTAATACATTTTCATTAATACTAGAATTTACCATGTATCCTCATAAGTGTGCCATTTGATACTTCAACAGTTTGATAAATTAATATTATTTTGATTTCACAAATAATGAATGTTACTCTCAGAGAATCAAAGGGTTTATATTCTATGAGCACAAAGGCAGGAACCCGTGGTCACATGACGTCAAATATCAAGAATGTCTTCAGTGGCATCAGCTATTCTTAACCGGCTTATTACCCAACCAGCTCAGACTATGCGGGATGAATAGGAACCCATGAAAGGGTTCTTTGGTGAGATGCAATATAATCCTTCATGACCATGGGCAACTGACTTTTCAAATCTCCAGGGAAGATTCTACATTTGAGTATGTGAGAGTGAAACAGGAAGGGCAAAGAGAGGAAGTATATATCCTTGGAGGCCTCCTGGGCTCTCCTCCTGCCAGGTAAGCTTGGGATTCAGCCTGCACCTGCAAGATTTAGATGTCTTTTGTCCCTGAGCATCTCACTATGCCTGGCTAATCCATCCAGAGCTTTCTGCTGCCTCCTCACAGGACGAAGTTCAGACCAGAATATTAATGGAGATTACAGAAAGAAGGGGATATGTGGGCAGGGAAGCAAACTGCCTGGGAGCTGGGCACACAGATGAATGGTTTCCTCAGAAGACCTTGAACACAAAAAAACAGAGAGAAGGGCAGTGGGCCAGAGATGTCAAGGACTAGCCTATATCCTGAGCTGTTCCCAGTCTTATTATTATTTCTTTTGCATTTATAAGTTAAGTGTATCTAGTGTGTGTATGCAGGTGTTTGTGCATTCGTGCATGTGTGTGTGTGTGTGTGTGTGTGTGTGTGTGTGTGTGTGTGTACTCAAGTTCATGTGTATAAGCCAGAAGACAACTGGCTGTTGGGCTTTCCAGCAGGCACTGTACCCACAGATTTACCTCGGTAACTGCAGATATTTTATTCTCTCCCCTCTGCTTGCTGAAGTCTGCCTACTACAAGTAAGGCAACCACAGAGCCCAATCTGAACCAGTCAGTGTGGGTTTTTTTTGTGCTGTCAGTCCATTCAATTTTCCATTTGTCACATAAACAAAGTTGATATTTGGTGTGTGTGGGGGTGTCTCAATCAGTAAAGTGATTGCTTTGCATGCAGGAGGGTCTGAGTCCAATCCCCAGAGCCCTGGTAAAAACCAAAGCCAAGCATGGTGTAATCCCAATGTGGAGGAGATGGACACCAGGTGGATCCCTGAGGCTCACTGGACAGCAAGCCTTGCCTACTTGGTGAGTTCCAGGCCAGTGAGAAGCCCTGTCTCAAAAAACAAAATAAAAAGCTGTTGGTGATGGTGCACACCTTTAATTCCAGCACCCGGGAGGCAGATGCAGGCAGATCTCTGTGAGTGCAAGGCCAGCCTGGTCTACAGAGCAAGTTCCAGGACAGCCAGGGCTACATAGAGAAACTGTCTCAGAACTCCCCTCTTCCCAAACAAAACCAAAACCAAATCAAAACAAGAACAGTGGATGGTACCTGAGGAATGACACCTAAGACTGTCTCATGGCCTCAACATGAACATGCTTACACTCGAACACACATACCCCATATATGCATAAAGATGCACACAAGGATGTCTCCTTTGGTTATTGACTATAGAACATTCTTCCAGGGATGAGTAGCAAAGAAGGCAAAGTGACAAGGCCAATCAGATTAAGAGTTTGCCACTTGGCTCAACAGGAAAAATAGACTTTGAAGCTGAGGACTGAAGTGCACATCTCAGCTGGATAACTTCCTGCCTACCTTGGGCTCAGTGATGTCATTGGGAAAATGTATGCAGTCATACCCATTCAGCGGTTACCGTTAACGGCCTATTTCACTTTTACTTTCCAGAATCAGCTGACTTAGTTTTCCTAAAAAGTGTCAGGGACCCTGCCAACAAGGAACCACTGAAGACCTTGAACCAGAGGATGGCCAATTGTGGATCCCCTCAGAGAGCTGTGAGAAGCTAGGTGTGCTTGGGTGAGCCCAGCCCATCGCTCAGTGCAGGGGTAAATGGAGCAGCTCTTTGGGTGGATGACTTTGGAAGATCTGGGAGATTACAAAACGCAGTCACTTGGTGGAGGTCTAAGAAACTGCAGCCAAAAATGAAGAAAGTGGTATCAGGAGGTGGATTAGATAGAACAAAGAGCTGAATTGTTCCAGGAAGGAAGGGATTGGAGTCAGCCCTGCATTGCCATGCCCCTGGAGAACATGGGCCAGAGTGGTCTTTCCAGTCTGGTCACTTAGCACAGTGTTACCCACTATGGCCCATGTGGAGGACATCTGCACCACCCCCCTCCCGCCCCAGCCCTCCTGATGCTCATCAACCACCACCTGGGCCTGGTGGTTATGTGTCTCTACTTCTAAACATGTTCCAACTGCATGTCACAGGTTTTATCTACTCAGGCCACAGGATGTCTAAATACAGAGCCCCTCCAGCCCTTGCCCAGGGTGTTTTTTCCTCAATACAAGCCCTGGCTCTTCCTGCCATGTAAATGAGCTACCTTTCAATACTCAGTGAAAAACCATTCACTTTTCAAACTTTTCCTCAGCTCCACCTATTCTAGGCAGTGGGGGTTACTCCCTCACCATTAGTTTATCTGAGCTGCAATTTCTTTGCAATGCAGCCAGTCAAACTTCCTAAAAAACTGTTTCGACATCCGTCTCCCTATATCTAATGTGAGTTCGGAGGAAGAAGGCACTGTTGTGGAAGGTGATGGTTAGACTCAGGTATCTCTTTTAGATAGATTTAGGGGCTGGAGAGATGGCTTAGAGGTTAAGAGCATGGGCTGCTCTTCCAGAGGTCCTGAGTTCAATTCCCAGCAATCACATGGTGGCTCCCAACCATCTATTATGAGACCGGGGCCATCCATTTTTGAATCCTCAGTGCTTCCAACAGTAACTTCTGTCACGATTGCCTCTTAAGTCTCTATCTGGACACAAGGTACCCCACCATGCCAGATACCACTTAAAGGTACCCAGCAAATGTCTCTACCCATGTCTATCTTCTGTAGTGTGTTAGGGGGTTTTGAACCTGAGAACTACATTTCTAGGACTTGCTGGCCAGAAAGTATATGGTGACATCCTGCCAACAAATAAACTTGCAAAATAGTTCAAGGCACAGCAGTCAGCCTCCTTCTATTTCCAAGGTCTTTCGTGTTCCATAGTGCACTCAGGGCCAGCCTGGGCTCCATAAGCCTTGGTCATAAATAAATAAGCGAACAGCAAAAGCAATTTTCCTTTAGTGAGAACCCAGAATTAAATTTCAGAGGGACCCAATGTCATATTTCATTTGTGAACGTAAGATAAAAATTTAGTTTGAACTGCTCCGGACAGGTAGCAGGTGCTAATTTCAAAGTAGAAATGCTGCTTCACTGACTGAGGGGCTAAGCTCTGAATGGGCACATTAGTGTAGTTGGCAGCTGTTTCAATTGCCACCATGTCTGCTGGCACACGGTCCCTCACCACTCCAGTGGTTGCCAGGATCGCCATCTCCACAGGAGGTGTCTTCTGATATGGCTTTTGCTGACTTTTCCCCTTTAACATGGATCTTTATTTTGTGATTGTATTTCTTGATTTTTTTGGGGGGGAGCATTATATTATTATTTTTTATTTTTGTGTCAAAACTATCGTTTTTTTTTTCTGCAGATTTTTTATTTGAATTAGAAAAAACATTGTTTTACATGACAATCCCTGTTCCCTCTCCCTCCCCTCCTGCCCTACCACCCCCTCCCACCAAAACCCTACCTATCATACCCTTACTGCTCCCCCTGGATGGTGAGGCCTTCCATAGGGTGTCATCAGTGTCTATCGTATCCTTTGGGATAGGGCCTAGGCCCACCCTCGTGTGTCTTGGCTCAGGGAGTATTCCTCTATGTGGAATGGGCTCCCAAAGTCCACACCTATGCTAGGGATAAATACTGGGCTTCTACAGGAGGTTCCATAGATTTCTGAGGTTTCCTCATAGAAACCCATGTTCCTGGAGTCTGGATCAGTCCCATGCTGGTATTCCAGCTATCAGACTGGGGAGCAAGAGTTCCCCATTGTTCAGGTCAGCTGTTTCTGTGTGTTTCACCAGCCTGGTCTGGACCTCTGTGCCCTTCACTGGTCCTTCTCTGCATCTGGGTTCCAGTTCAGATCGGTGATTAGTGAAGGGTGTCTGCTTCTACTTCCACCAGCTGCTGGATGAAGGCATATAAGTTAGTCATCAATCTCATAATCAGGGGAGGCCATTTAAGGTAGCCTCTCCTCCATTGCTGAGATAGTTAGCCAGTGTCATCTTTGGTGTCATCTTTGTAGATCTCCAGACATTTCCTTAGTACCTGATTTCTCTGTAAACCAAAAATGTCTCCCTCTATTATGATGTCTCCATTTTTGTTATCGTGTATTCTTCCCCTGACTCAAACTTTCTGCTCCGTCATTTCCTTGGCATCCCTCTTCTTCTCCCCTTCTCATTCTCCTAGCTCCCTCCCCTTCTTTTGGGATAGGGCCTAGGCCCACCCCCGTGTGTCTTGGGCAAACAGCATTTGTACCTGTTTCAAGAGGTGGGAGAGACTAAAACCTTTAAACACATCAAGAAATAAGCAAGATGCTGAAGAGTTGGCTCAATGGTTAAAATGCTTGCCATGAAAACACGAGGACTAAAGTTCAGATTCCCAGAACCCATGAAAATGCCAGATGGGCATGGGGGTCATCCTATAATTCCAACCTTGGAAGCTTGAGGAGTGGCTTCCCCAGTGAAAGCTGGCTAGTATGAGTAACCATATGGGCAAGCTCTGGGTTTGGTTGAGAGGCCGTGCTTTAAAGAATAAGATGGAAGAGTGATTGAGGGAGGGCGACTCTCAGCATCAACCTCACATTCACACATACACACCCCATACACACATAAACAGACGCATGCACACAAGAATAACACACACACACATACACACACACACACACACACACACACACACACACACACACACACACACACACGCAAAAACGGAAAATAGAGGGAAATGGCAACAAGACCATTTAGGACAGCAATGCTTATCATGGAGGAAGATTATGGGCCAAAGACATACAGATGCTGGACAATAGGGAGGGACAGAAAAACAGTCGGTGGTCCTGGAAGCTTTTGCTGAGAGCTGAAGAGTGACTGTCAGACAGACTTTGGTGGAGTCTGTCTCCCTCATTAGAACACAATCAGGTATTTAACAGCAAGGGCAGGTTCTAAAAATGTCATTCGAAGGTTGTGCTATTATAGGACCATCACTTTCATAATCATAGATGGTGTAGCCCGCTTTATTTCCACACCCCCACACCTAGGCTATATAGTATTTATATATGGGAGAGCCCATTGCTTCTAGGACCATGGCAAACAAAACCACACAATATTTAATCTGGCTCAGGAGAGACTGATGCAATCAAGAGACAATAAACAGCTGTGTGAGGCTCCTGCCAGGAAAACTCAACTGTTCTACAGCAAACTGTTCCGTAAGCAGGAGTGACTCCGAAATAATGATATGGAGTCATGTATCATGGCTACCTGAGGCAGCTCTACAGCTGTCTGTCAGCACTATTGAATGCAACATGTTCTGTATAATTGTATGTGTTGTTCTGGCAGCGAGATGCTGGTGTTCACACTGGCATCAGCATAAATGCGTGAGTAATGCCCAGCTCTGCAATGCTATGCTGGTTATGACGTCACTAGAGGGTAGGATTTCTTTACAGTTCCATTATACTCTTACAGAATCACCATCAGATATGTAGACTGACACCAACTGCAATGTTGGTGCACGCAATCCTATACACTGTATGGATTTGAGATGGTGATTGTGGCACTTGCCATTTTGCTACCAGCTTCTCTGATTTATCGGAAATAGTTGTGGAACCCCACTTCCCCAAACACACACACACACACACACACACACACACACACACACACACACACACACAAATATTCTGGAGCAGGTACTCAGAAAATACTACTGCCATTAATGGCAAAAGTTCTAGAAGTGGCAAAACACATTGCTGTCTAGAAAAGTTTCACTAGGTTAGGGGTCAGAAGCCCTACAGGCAAACTTCTCCAACATCCTGATGTGGTGTTTAATTATTCTTGTTTATAAAACAAGGCAACAAACAAATTAAAACAAACCCAAGCAAAGGAAAAACAGAGAAGAGCATATTTCCTTCCAGATTACCCTCGGTGAAAGGCAGATGAGATGGTCCTTAAATCCAGGTAAAGGGCAATGTCTTCATGCCTCTAAGTCAATGAACAGCACAAGTTGGGGGGGTCAGGTACAGTGATGTGAATGGCTGCCTCCCACTGTTATCCACAGTGATCCGCAGCCCATGTGTTGCTTCCCATAATTCAGGGCTTTACCGGGTCAACAGAGCCCCCAAGGGGAAGACTTCCACAGGGCACAAAGCAGGATCCCATGAAGTAGAAGTTGAGATCCACCTGGTCACACTGGCATTTCACTTGAGCCAATCGATAGGGCAAAGAGGTCACAGTGTTGTGATGGAGCCCTTCTCTCAAGGAGAAATCTGGTTTGGACTTCACACTGGCATCAAGAAGCGTAGGACTCCTCTGGATCACCTTTTGAGACTCCTACACTCTGGAAACATTCAATAAAAACCACAACAACCCACTTCAGGCACAATGCTATAGCTTGGGTCCCTCAAGAAGAAAGTCCCACCTCACCAGAAATGGACTAGCCCATGGAGGGAGATAATTTAAAATCCTAGCTACCGTCACAAGGCCAGCTGCAAAAACAAGACAGTGAGATTTGTATTACGTATGTTTGTTTATATATTAACTAATTTTCACCCATCTTCCATTGCCTTGCCATACGAAGTAAGATGTGTTAACAGTAGCTAGCCTTGTGTGTCGGGATTTATAGTATTTATGGTACAGGATTCCGAAGGAATCTGAATTGGCTAAAAGAAGAAAGAGTGCCCTCCTGAGGAGGGAGAGGGACTCTGTCCTTTGGGAAAAAGAACTTAGTGTGTTATCAGTTGTGTATGAAATAGCTGTGTATCTTGGCTGTATATCACAGTGTTACAGTTGTGTATGACAGTTTTGTGTGACAATTGTGCATCAGATGAACATTTGACGCTGTTACTGCCTCTATTTGCTAGGTGTGGTCTTCCAAGGTTTCAAATTGACAAGGACACAGCAATTCCCTTTCCTGTATGTTTTTGCTTAGAGTGAATTACAGGACAGAATTTTCACACCCTGAGAAAGGCTGAGATAAGGCACCAACTGTGTTCTGTGTGAGCTGCAGGGGCACTAGGCACTGTCCCTCCCATGCTCTGTCACTTATCTGCTGGCAGACCCGGGGCTGTCTACACTTTCCCCCACTTCTGCAGGGTGTACATCTCCAGGGGAGTGCATGCCCAGTTTCACTGTGGGATGTTTGCTGCTTCTACAGGACATCCTCACTGTGGCCACAGGAGGCTATGAAGCTGGTTTTGAACTGAAAACTTGTTCTATCAAGGCCTGACTTAACCATCTAACTGTACACAGGGATTTTGCTATGGTTTGAATCTGAAGTGCCCCGTACCTTGAAAGAGGCAAACTCCAATGAAGTTTCAAGGCTGGGTCCTAATCCCCTAGGACTGGAGTCTTAAAAAGGTCACATAGGACACAGTAGGAAGTCATCCAAAGGGAGAGACCTCAGGAAAAACCATACTGGCCAACACACTGATCTTGGGCTTTTGGCTCCAGAGCAATGAGAAATCAACTTGTGTTGTTAAAGTCTGATGCTTTGTTACAGTGGCCAGAACATACTAACAGGGCCTAACATGGGTTCCAGCTCAAGTGTGCAGAGCCCAGACTGTGTGACTACCCCTCAGTCTGGCTTTCTTCACTTCTTCATCAAGCTCCAGCTGTAGAGAGGACAAGCTTGTCAGAACCTTGACCAGCTCTGCCCAGGACATCAGGTCATATCTGACAGCAGACCCCAGAGTTCCACCTCCCTGATGGATCATGGAAGATGAGAATAGGCTTGGTGGCCTTGCAGATTAAAATTCTGAGCAGCATATATGTGGCCATATTGCCAACATGCCCTGAGCGTTCTTCTTCCAGCTTAGGCTCGAGGAAGTCAGCCTGTCATCAAGACCTGTTTCAGCCAGCAGAGAGGGCACGCAGGTAGAATGGAGTGAGTGAATGGGACAGCCACGTGCCACTAAACAGATTCTTAAGCACGACTCTCCTCAGCAACACACTTAATTGTGTCCTGTTTCCCAGAACCTCTCTGCTAACCGCTGTTCTTTAAACTATGTTAAAATCTCTACTCAATAAACCCCAACCATGCTTCACGCTGACTTGCCCTGAAATTTTTTTCTGCACCAAAATCATGACTTTTCGATTCACCTGAGTAGGGTCTATGAAAAGAGCTTATCTGGCAAGCTTGTCTGTGAGGAGCTGAGTCCACCAATGATAGAGAAAGCACAGCAAGTGAACCCATCAGTTATCACATGCCAGGGACATTAAATGTGAGTTTCTGGGCAGGGGTGTGTGTCATGGTGCTTACCTAGCAAGTGCAAGGTCTGGGTTCAATCTCCCAGAAGCCTCTGCCTCTCTGCATGATGCCCAATGCTGCTTCTGCAGCACTTCTAAGAGGCTGTAGGAAGTATGTAGCCTTTAATCACTTTCTAGGAAACTAATCTCCTACCCAGAATGTTCCAGCTTCAGGAAGAGATGGACACTATTAGCCGGCATGTGCTGATCTCTACCTTTGTGTTGTTTTTGACTAAATCTCAATCGTTCGATTTTTACCAATGAAGACTCAGGATCTGGATGCCAGGGTGAAAAGCCTGCCAGATCAGAGAGGCAGAAGAAGTACCCAGATGACCTTCCTCTTCAGCCAAGGTTCCAGAAGCCTCCTCCTTCTCCTACACTGTCTCAAACAAGACTCCTCAAACTGAATTTCCCACCCTTCTACTTCCTCTGCATCCCTCTATCCATCCTCCTGATTCCCTCTTACTCTCTATGGTTTTTTCCCTGTGTTCACTGTCAACTGAGGCTTCTCCACCTCTTGATCTATGGTTGACTTTATTTAAGCCTGTTTATAATATTCAAGCAGGAAGCTCTTAGATTAAAGGAGTGTGCTAGGGTTGAGCCACAACACAACTAGAGACAGGTTTTTCCAGTAAAAAACTTGAACTTGGGGTTCACAGTGTGATCAAATACCCTGCAACACCTTTGCATAGGTCAGTCCTTTTACACTCCATCACAAGATGGAAACTCTTAGCAAGTAACTGCACAGTTCACTTGATCACATCTGTGTTCTCGTTGCTCCTTAGAGCTTCTGTGACAGCATAGTGTTGAAGTTCCCATTTTCTTAAAGAAGAAAGAAGGCAGTAGAGGTGGTATTCGAACCCCTATCCCCTTAATAACAATAACAGTGTCTAAGAGTCTCTAAAGGGAGTGTTCTATGGCTTTATTATTGTTGGATAAAGGCCATTACAGGATTCCTCCAAGAGATCTCTTCTGGGGATTGTAGGTTTTGATACCCTGTGTTTCAACCACGTTCTCCAAAGTAAGGGCCACTATTGGAGGCTGTAACTGTAAATCAAGGTAGCAACCATGGTTGCTTTATGTGGAGAGAAAGCTCTGGGTGCTCTGATTTTGTAAATACAATGAATAGCATCTCATTACTTTATAATGAAAAGGCGTTTATGGACTGAGGATATAGTTCAGTGTTAGAGTTCTTGTCAAGCATGTGTCAGGTCCTGGGGCTTGATCCTCAACACTGAACTAACCAATCAACCAACCAACCAACCAACCAACCAACTAAGGTTACTTTGTAGGAATAGATCTCTCCAAGAGTAGGGTAGATCACAGCATGACTCCAGGTGGTGAAAAGACTGGGGATGACACTAGCCCACCACTGTCAGCCAGAGCTTCCAGCTCACCCTGGCTGAGAATGGTTGACTCTCAGAGGACAAGCATCCCTGGTGGAACTTCAACATTCCTTCTGAGGCTCCCGCTGCCTATTCATGCACTTCCAGCCACTGAAGTGACCGCCTCTCTTTGGGTCAAGTCTCACAGGCTGGATGACACAAGCTGTTAGAAATCCCTCTGCAGAGAAAGTCAGGTCAGCCTCCTGGGACCTTACACCTTTGGTCTTGTTCTGGTCACATGCTAGGTCCAGGCCAATACATACCCCTCTAGGTATTTTCACACAAGCACTGGAGTCCAGCCAGAGAAGTCTCAAGTTTGTTTTCAGTTCACCGCCCTGGCACCCATCACTAACCCCCCTTAGACTATACTGGCAGGGTCTAAAAATTAAAGTTAATTAAATCATGAAGGGAATTTCATAACCCCAGCCATACTTAAATACCGAACATGTAATACCAACACCTATTCCCCCGCCTGCATACTATTTCACATTCTTCACCATGTTCTCTTATTGTTCAGTTCATGTGTTCTCCCAACACTCAGAGAAGTAGCCCACGAGGGACCGTTATTCTTGTGCTGGGGAAACAGGCTGGAAAGGACAGATGATTTGTTCAAAGTCACCTACAAGTGACAGTTGGGCTTGTTAACTCAGGGACTCCTGAGTTTCCACTCAGAACCAACACCAAGCTTTTCTTTTAAAAGAAAAAAAAGTTTCTGGGTCAGGGACGTGGCTCAGTTGTTAAGAGTGTTTGCCTAGCATACACAAATCACTGGGTTTGATTCCCAGCAAGGCATAGTGGCTCATGCCCATAATCCCAGCACTCAGTCAAAGCAGGAGGATCAGAAGTTCAAGGTTATCCTCAACATAGCAAGTTGGAGGCCAGATTGTGCTACACAAGACACTGTCTTAAGCAAGCAAACAAACAACAAACACATCCATTTATAAGATTGTATGCTGTGGGATATTTATAAAAGAACGCACAGTTTTGTGTATAGGGCAATTGTCACACAATTGCTTGTACCTATATGGCTTACCAATGGTTGCTTAGATCTGAAAGTCCATCAATGGAAAACTGGTTAAAATGATGGACCAGTTACTAATAAGATTCTGAAGAGCTTGGAAAACAAGGTAGGTGGTTCCACGTGACCTCACAGGAGAAGTGTGCATGCTGTCTGGCTCATCCATGCAAAGTGGTAGAAGGATCCACTCCCTGGCTCCTGTGGTGACTGGCAACTTTCTGTTCCTGGCAGGCTGTCAGACAAAGGGCTTTATTTTTTGGCTGGCTGTACTCTCAAGCTGCGTTCAGTCTCTTGCCACCTGGGCCTCTCCCTAGGCCAGCTTGCAACACAGTGGCTGGCTTTGTCAGCGCTGCAAAAAAACACAATCAATTATCAAAATAGAAATTGCAATCCTATATAAAATAGTCACAAGAGTAAACATTGTTCACTAGATTCTATGGATTAGAAATCAGTTTTCTCCACTCAAGGATGGGGATGAATATCAGGATCGTGGTGGTCATCCTGAGTTTGTACCTGGGTCTCAGGCAGCTTTTCCCATAAAAGACTAGAGATTACACAGTGAGGCTTACAGACCCAGTGGTGTTGGCTAGAATTATTTAGCTCGGTTTTTATGATGCAAAAGCAGCTGTGAACAGAATGTAAAAAGGAAAGAAAAGTATGGTCCTGTGGAGACTGTGGTGTACCCCAGGGTGGGGGTGGGGGGGCAGAGAACAACTTTTGGAATTGGTTCTACTGTGTAGGCCTGGGGATCAAACTCAGGTCGCTGGGCTTGGCTGCATGTGTCTTTATCCACTGAGTCATTTCACTGGTCCTTGGCCTTTTTCTTTTCTTTTTTAAACTAACCACTTAAAACCATTTTTAGCTGGTAGGCCATATAGAAAGAGAGAGCCACATTTGGTCCACAGCCAGAGTTTTCCAGCCCCTACTCAGTTTCAAGTTTTTTGCATAATGAGCATTCTTATTCTTTTTTTAAAGATTTTATTTATTTATTATGTATACAGTGTTCTGCCTGCATGCCAGAAGAGGGCACCAGATCTCATACATGTAGTTGCTGGGAATAGAACTCAGGACCTCTGGAATAGCAGTTAGTGTTCTTAACCTCTGAGTCATCTCTCCAGCCCTCATACTGAGCATTCTTAATTGTAGTTACTGCAAAGTCAGAGGACTTGGGGGAGCACTGCTCTCTATGGTCATCTTCTGCTGGCTGTGACTGTCCAGCTGATGGATACAATGCCTGCATTAAAGGAGACAGATTTCCTTTGCATTTGACAAGCCTCACCTCTCCTTGTGTTCAACATGGTGGGTGGAACATGAAGAATGATATGTCCTTAACTAACTTGTCTTGGGCTAAAAGGACTGGGAGGCTGGGGACATGGTTCAGTCAGTAAAGTGCCTGCCATGCAGGCACAGGGACCTGAGTGTGATCCCAGAACATGCCTGTAAGAAGGAGGAGGAGGAAGAAGAGGAGGAGGAGGAGGAGGAGGGGGAGGAGGAGGAGGTGGAGGAGGAGGAGGAGTAAGTGCAGGACATGCCTATAATCGTGGCACTGGGGAGCAGAGACAGGTAGATTCCTGTGGCTTGCTGGCCAGCCAGGCTAGCTGAATCAGTGAGTCCCAGGTCTGTCTCAATAAACAAGGTGAGGCTAGTGAGATGGTTTACTGATTAAAGGCACTTGCCTACAATCCTATAACCTGAGTTCTATTCTGGAAAATAGATCATGGAAAAAGGAAAGAACTAATTCCCACAAGTTGCCAACATTCATGGCCATAAATATTGTTTAAAGTGTCCATAAATGATTATTTCTATTTTATAAAAAATCTTTCTTTTCTTTTGTTTTGGATATGTGTGTATTTCTCTGGTGTGGTGTTATATATGTGGTATATGCATGCCATGTTTTGGCTAGGTCAGTGGCCAGTGAGCCCCATACACCATCCTGTCTCCCTGTTCCTCAGAAATGGGTTATAGGTACATGTAACCACACCTGTAGCATGATAAATAAAAGATCCAGAGACAGGTATTGGGGTTCAAGCTTCAAGCTGAAGATCAGAAAAGCCAAGCAGCTTGCCACTAGCTCTCACCTCTACCTCAGACTGAAAGGTGATCCTGGCTTCACCAAACCTCAGACTGCAATCTCAGACTGCTATGCTCTCCTCAATTTGGCTGGAAAATGAATGCCATCTCTGAGACACTGTTCCTGTCTTAAATACCTCTCCTGGGTCCTGGGATTAAAGGCATGAGCTCTGATTCATTCTCCGGTAGCTCAGGGTAGTCTTAGACTCAAAGATCCATCTACCTCTTAATCCTGAGTCCTGGGATTAAAAGTGTGTGCCTGGCTTCTATAGCTTGTGGCTGACTTCGTTTTCTGAATCCTCAAGCAAGCTTTAATAAATCCTAAATAATATAACACCACACGCACTCTGCTTTTCACCTGGGTGTTGGGGATCCAAATTCAGGTCTGCATGCGTTTACAGTGATGCAGAGGCATTGAGTGTTATGGGACACAGATGCTGAGCACCCAGAGTCATCAAAAACTGACCCCATACAGTGGCTCCAGTTCATTGTCTCATACAAAGGGGAATTAATTACACAGACTCTTCTGGGAGTTTTCAAAGCAGAACAGGTTCCATTAAAAATTATAGAAGAGTGTGAAATTGTGGAATAATGTAAAATGAAAAAAGGTGAAACTCTCATGAATGGGAGCGGTTTCCAAGAGAGGAAAAAAAGTTGTTGAATTTCCCTTGTCTAGAGTTTTATAGGGCCAAGGCAGAAACCGAACACAGATTGACATCATCTCTGTTGAGCTGGTTAATTCTCCGGTTACCATGGGCTAAGCCATTGGAGGGCCCACACATTCTATCCTCTCCCCTCACCCCAACCAGATCTGATTGTGTGGTTTTCACACGTTGTTGGAGAGTTAGGGGGTGGTTGAAGGCCCACTTTGCACACCTCTGACTCTGCTTTGTTAGTTGTTGGTCTTGATTGCCTGTTGGTCGTTAGTTACTAGTGAGTGTAGTCACCTTCACCCTTGCATTTGTTTTCAAATATCCACGGGATGGTCTGGGGTTGTTAGAAACTATCCTTACATGAAACTTAGTCTATTATAATTAACTACATTACAGACAGTACATTAAAAGTAAGAACATATAACAAACAGTAGTGCCCAGCATGTGTTTTCCTAAGGGTGAAAGCTCTCATGGAAGTCAGTCAGCCACCCTGCTGTCACTGGCCTCCCTTCTTAGATCCTGGTGTCTCTTCTCAGGTCTGCTTGGCTATCTCATACCCAGGTAGCTGCCAGAGTCTTTGTTTACCATCCTTAGAGATCCCGGCTTCAATGTGTTGATCTCACATTCTCCTTTTACCTTGCCATCCGTTGCCATTGTAGTGCACATGGGAGACCTGTAGTTTTACCATGCAGTCTTTTCCCTTACCACTCACCTAGAGCTAACTTAACTCCTGCCTCAACTGGAAGCCCCCCATGTCCACTAGGCCTTTGATCTCTCCAGATCCTGTTTTCTTTTCATGTAGCTCAGGCAGGCCTCAAGTTCACTATGTATCTGAGGATGACTTTGACCTTCTGATCCTCTTGCTTCTACCTCTCAAATGCTGAGATTACAGGTGTGTACATGCCAGGTTTATGTATTATTAAGGAGTCAATCAGGTCTTTGTGCACCCTAGGAAATATTCTACCAACTGAGTCCCAGCCCCAACCTTGAATTATTTTTCTTTTATACAGAATAATTGCAACCTAAGTGTCCCACAATGACTGAAAGGAGAAATCAACTGTGTTGCCTCCACTCCGTCAACACTGCTCAACAGTGACAGGGTACAAGTTTTGAAACACGCGGTGGTAGGAAATCTCAAAGAAATGAAACTCAGTGGGAAACACACCCAGAAGCTTATACATTATGAGTCTATTTATGTAACGGTCTTGTCAGGGGTCATGGAGTCATGGGTGGTGCTCTGGACCTTGACTGCTGCACAGCTATACGTGTGGCCAAATTACATGGTTTTATGTACACAGATAAGTGCTAGTGACTCGTGAAAACTGAGCTCACCCTGTGGGTTGTGTCAAAGTCTGTGTTTTGGTTTTTAAAATTTATTTATTTTTATTTTTATGTGAATTGGTGGTTTGCCATGGGTGTCAGGTCCCCTGGGAATGGAATTGCAGTGAGTTGCCATGTGGGTGCTGGGAATTGAACCTGGGTCCTCTGAAAGAGCAGTCAGTGCTCTTAACCACTGAGTCATCTCTCTAGGCCCCCCTCCCAGGTCTTGGTTTTGATAACATAACACAGGTAAGCAAGATGTTAACCCTGGAGAGGCTGAGTGAAGGGAACATGAAACTTCCTTGTACATCTTCTCAACTTCCTGAAAAGTATACACTTTTTTTTCAAAATAAATAGTTTAAATACTCTGCCCATTGCCCCAATACAAATAAGAATGAGAATGTTTGTTTTTGTTATTTATGTGCACACATGTGTGTGCATGCATGGTAATGACATATGTGCATCTGTGGCTGTGTACAAATGCCTTTGAGTAACGAAAGTCCAGAGGGGAATGCCAGGGGTCCCATTCTATCACTTTCTGCCTTATTCTAGTTTTTGGTGAATTTTCTTTTGTTTATTTGGCCTTCTATCTGTTTCTATATTGCAGGGAACCAAACCTAGATCCTTGTTCCTGTTAGGCAAGCAGTTTAGAACTGAGAAATATCCCCTCTGTTGTATTCCTCTGAGACAAGGTCTCTAACTGAGCTGGGACTGGGCTGGCAGTCAGTAATGGATCCTCCTATCCTGTGTCCCGACTTCCCCAGACTACAGACTTGTGTGGCTATACCAAGGCTTTTTACATTGCACTAGGATCTGGGCTCTTCTCCATGCTTGTACAAGCAATCACTCTTACACGCTATGCATCTCTCCATTCTCTTTAGTTTGCTTTTGTTTCATTACTTTTCATTAGGAGCCCAAAAGACTAAGATAATGGTTTTTGTGAATTTTTTGTGCCCCCCTTTTTTTCTTTTTCCTTTTTTTGTTCTGATGCCTGGGGCCTACAATAAAGTGTTAAGTCAAAAACCCGGAGGTTAGACAACATTGCCCTGTCCCATGCAACCAACTAAGGAATGGCTCATTAGTGCCAGAGGTTTTGATGTGGATTTATTTCTGCTTCTTTTCTTCCAAAACTATTTCTAATATTACAACTATTTTTATAGGAAGTATTGTTTTTGCCACTGTGATGAAAAGCATATCCGGTTCATTTTAAAGCCCTGTTCAAAAACAACTGGACTGGATATGGAGCACATTCTGATAACCCCGGCTCTGGGAGGCTGGTACAGGGGGTTAAGATTGGGGCCAAGGGGATTGGGCTCAGAGTTAAGAATCCTTGTGGGTTCAGTTCCCAGCACCCACATTAAGCTGCTCACAAACACCTGCAACTGCAGCTCCAGGGCATCCAAATAAAGCTGTACTTGGTGCCTGTGGTGTATGACATACACTCATGTCATGCGCATGCACGCATACACACACACACACACACACACACACACACACACACACACACACAGACACACACACACTAAATAAGTAATCAATTGAGAACAGCCTAGGCCACATAGCAAAATTCAGTCTCTATAAAAACAGAACAATAAAAGCAAACAAGCAAAACCCCCTCGAGTAATGCATTTTGCCTCTAATATCAATGAGCCATTCCTTAGTCATATTTTGGAACTGATCTTTCTCCCTGAGTAGTTGCTGGCATGGACAGTGCTTTATAGATTATGCAGGTCGCCACTGGCATCTTTTCGCTGGAGACTTTTAGTACCAAAGCAGTGCTAGGCTTGCCATGTGGTTAGCTTGGTAGAACATGAATGGTTTCCTAGTTCCGAATTCTTCAGCTTCTCCTTTTGCAACAGTGCCTCATGCTGGGGTAGTGGTTTAAAAATCCTAAATTAAGTTAAACATACTTCCACATTCAGATTTGAGTTCCTCACACATTTTCCTGGTGCTGGAGGACCCAGCCAGCCCTGAGACTAATTAGCACCGTTTTGAAAAAACTCAAGGTGGTCTAAGAGAGAAAAGAGGTTCTGTTGGTTGTTGCTCATTTGCGGATGTTTTTCCTGCGAAACCACATCAAAGCAGGGAAGCCCACCATGGACTTGGCTGGAAACCAAAGCTCGCTGGCCAATCTGAGCAGCAGCAAGTCCCATCAGGCAGGAAACTATGTTATCTTCTGGGCTCAGATTTCCCATGAGACGCTGGTGGAGGGACAGCATCCTCCAAGCAGCATAGCTCTTCCTGAGAGCCCCCACTCCCATCCCGGGCTGCTCAGTGGGCCCACTCCAGGACTCACTTCCAGCAGAGGCCTGGCTCCAGCGAGAGTGGAGGCCCAGTCATTGAGTCCCCAAGTAGAGTCAGGACATGGTGAAAGGCACTTTAGGGGATTAACCCATAATATACAGTCCAGAAAACATTACAGTGTGTTCCTGTCTTGCCAAAAGGTGTCCTTCCTGGTTTACTTCTCTGTTGCAGTGATGGAACACTGCCTGAAACCAGCTTGAGAAGGAAAGGATTTATTTCATCTTACTGTTCATCCTGAAGAAAAGTTGGGGCAAGAACTGAAGACACCTTGGAGGAACACTTCTTACTGGCTTGCTCAGCTTGCTTTCTTACATAACCCAGGACCACCTACAGTAGGCAGCCTCCCCCTCTCCCCATGACAATCATCATGGGATTGCTCATTATTCCAATCTGATAGAATCATTTGCTCAATAGAGGTTTTCTCTTTCCCAGATGACCCTGGATTGTAGTGCCATCAAACTTGCTTTATAGAGAAACTAGAAGGCTCATTCCATTTAGTGCTCAGCAGGGCACCAGAGGAGCCAAAATGTTGAAGTCACCATGTCCCTTTCTCTCCTTACAGTGTCTTAGGAGATTTCAGCACCGGGTTCTCACTGAGAAATATCTGAGTTCTCTCCATCCAGGATTCTAAATTATGTTTAAAGGAAACATAAGATATAAGCAAGGGAGTGGGGAGGTAGGGTTGCCATGCAATTCGGAGCTCTTCAACAAGAAGGACCACTAACACCCAGCTACACCCGTTGACTCTAGATGTAATTGTGGTCATGGCTATCATACCCAGAGTCCCTTGGAGGAAAGGCCCATGGCTTCTCTCTCTCTCTCTCTCTCTCTCTCTCTCTCTCTCTCTCTCTCTCTCTTCCTTTCTTCCTTCCTAAAACAGATTTATTTACTTATTATGCATACAGTGTTCTGCCTGCATGCCAGAAGAGGGCACCAGATTTCATTATAGATGATCATGAACCATCATGTGGTTGCTGGGAATTGAACTCAGGACCTCTGGAAGAGCAGCCAGTGCTCTTAACCTCTGAGCCATCCATCTCTCCAACCTCAGGCCTTCTTTATGGCATGGATCTTAACCTGGCATGTAATAGGCAGTAATGCACTTAGCATGAGTGAACAAATGAATAATTGGGATTGTTCTGATGGTAGTGGAGACTTCTCAGTGATTTCTGAACTATGGAAGTGGCATAGTGTTATATTCTATAGAAACACCATTTTGACTGCCTTGAGTAAGTCTCTGCAGCAGGATACATCTGGAGTTTCAGCTGTGTCTTTTAAATCTCAAAGATAAGACCCGGCAATCCTTCCCATACCCCAAACAGATCTGAGTCCTGTAAGTACAGAACCCACTTATTATGGAGTGAGGGTCTTGTTTCTCACACTACCACACCCATTTTTATGTGCTGCCAGGGATCAAACCTTGGTCTTTGTGCTAGGCAATCACTGTACCAACTGAGCTACGTCCTCAGTCCCCGTTCTGGATGTAAATTTTAAAAATTACTTTTATGTATTTATGCTACATGGATGCATGCCACAGCTCGTGTGTGGAAGTCATTGGACAATTTGCAGGAGTCAGTTCTCATTTTCACTGGATCCCAGTGATCAAACTCAGGACATTCGATGTGGCACCATTCGCCTTTACCAGCAGAGCCCATCTCGATGGCTCTCGATGGACTTTAATGAGTCACCGTTCACACCACTATGCACCTCAGCCGTGAGTTTGCTTCAGGGCAAGGGACATCCAGGTAAGGAAGGGAGGAGAAAGAAAAGCTAGTGACACCCAAGCTCTCACTCTGTAGGTCCCAAGACTCCTTCCTCTAGTGCAGAATTTGAGTATGACACAGCCTTTCTCAGCCCACTGTGCATGACTAGGGTCTTAAGGTGCCAGGTATTCAACTAAAAGTCAGCCTGGGACAGTGGCTTCAAGTTCAATGTCTCACATAGATGAAACCTAGAGGTGCAGACCTTCCTAGGAGTGTGCAAAGCAGGACTACTCAAGCTTTAGTGAAAAAGGATTACAGAAAAGCAAGTAGTTAAGGAAAAGTGAGAGAAACTCTGCAGAGTGGGAGGGATTCCCAAGACAGGAAGAAGCTGGGGAATTCCTTGGTCTGCAGTTCTGTTTGCAGCACCATGGCAAAAACTGGACAAGGGCTGAGATCATTTCCATAGAGATTGGTTAATTCTCTGGGCTACCATGGGCCAAGCCAATGGAGTCCCCATCCCCACTCTCTGCATACATCCCTGATCCCACCAGCCCAATCATGGCAAGCACCGCCTGGCAGGCCTTGCCCTGCTCCATTCCCTCTACCTTGCTCAAAACCGTTAGATTGCATTTCTAAAACTACCCACCAAAGTCTATTCCCTTATTTGGCCACTTCTTCCTCCTGAGGCTGACTACCAAGGTCCAGCTACCAAAGTACTGAAGTCCAGCTATCAAAAGCCCCCCTTTGACTCACCTAATTAACATGCCTGACTAAAATTAAACATCTCACCCTAACACGGGGTTTCCCCTTTCCCCTTTCTAAACCATTTTCCTAGGAGCCATGTCTGTCTCCTCTCAATCCAGAGGCAGTCCTTTGTCCCACTTCTGGTCAAATATCCCTACCTCCTCTTCCTTGTTCCCTTCCCCTTCTCCCTTGTCCTCTGTCTCCCGTCTTTGTCTCTTATTCCCTGTCCTCTGCCTCTCTGGGGCAAATAAATCTCCTTTGTGCTGAGAACTTGGTCTTGGGGGTCCTGAGCCAAGATTATGGCTTTCACTGTTCCTGTGCTGACCACCCAGTTAGGTGCCTGCTCTGTCCAGCTCTCTCTGGCTTTGTTATAGACCTTGTGTCTGCAGCTGTCAATCATTTGACTAGTGAGTGCTGCGTTCCCCTGACCTCTCAGGTGTCTCAAGTGCCCTGAATTACACTAAGCTTTCTTCTTTCTCACACTTCCATGACAGCCTGAAGCTTTACCACGGCAGTGTCTTAACTCTATCACAGCCATCAAGATGTAGCTGCCATCTTCCTTGGTTACCTTGTATCCTTGTATTTAGCTCCTCATCCCCAGGGTTGTCTGAGCTGGTCTCCTAGGCAGAAAGAAGCTTCCTCTTTGAAGCCACCCTTACTTACAATTTAATCTGTTACAATTAGCTGCATTCCAAGTAAGACTATAAGGACAGCAATGCCTTTTATTCGTCCTGCAGGAGCTTTGTGTGGGGGAGGGGTGCGTTGGGGGAGATGGTTAGACATCCAACCACCACTGAAGAGTTCTGTTGCTCCTGCTCTCTGTCTAGCCTGGTTATTTCACATACAATTACAAGTCCTCTTATTCAACTTCCTTAGTGTTCCAGACCTTGTTGTGTTAACTGTAACCTCCTTTTAACACCAGCCTATTTTAACTACATGAGCAACTTGTAGTTTTTATCATGGGCCTTTCCCCCTTACTACTTAAGAGTGAGCTAGCTCTGTATCCATAGGTCACAGTAGCCACAGCTTTGCCCAACCCTGAGACATGCCTCCTTAAAGGAGAGGCAGAGCCTTTGACTGACAAGTGCATGCCTTGATTCAAATTTCTGGCTCTTGAGAATGTTAGAGAGTAGTGGCAGTTTCATCTAAGATAAGAGGTTAAAAATCATAACTCAGAAGCTAGAAATAGGAACTGCAGAATCTGACAAGTCAACTTAGTTTTGGTTTGAAAATCCACTAAGCTGTGTGACTTTGGTACCTAGCACACAGTGAAATCAGTTCATGGTGACTGCTAGTGTTGTCACCAGCTAGAAGGCTGCTTGAGAAATAGAGATAGGAAAACAGTAGTGGGGCCAGGCTCACTTGAGAAGTGCCTCTTGCCTGCTGAGCTGGCCAGATGTGCGGAAGGGATTCAATTTAACCCACGGGGCCCTGGGGGCAGAGGAAGAAGCAATGGAAGTTTGAAGGTGACATGTTTGGCCTCATCTGAGACTTTCTAATAATAATCTGAAGGCATGCCAGGGTTACTCAACAGAGAATAAATCACCCATAAAGGAGGTGTTTAAGCCAAGGCTGGAGAAATGCATGGCGAGCTGTTAGAGGCAAGGTTAGACAGATTTAAATGTAAACAACAAAGCCTCCTCTTCACATGAAATACCCTGTCAACCCTCAGTCAGTGTTGAGATGCCCCAAAGGCACGCTACACACATGCTCAGAAAACCAGCAAAATAAAGAGAGTGAGAGAGTACACTGTAATAACTCCCTGGAGGGGAAGAGAACACACCATGAACAAATAAATGCCTGGAACAGGTTTCCATCCTAAATCTGAAAAGTCATTTAAGAGAACTCAAACATTTAAGAGAACTCAAGCACAAAGTCAAGAACACAGCCAACAGACAAAAATGATGAAGGGTTTTATCACGTGCGGATATGAGGTCACAGTGCCCTCCCCAAACAAAGAAAGGGCGAGGAATGTATTAGGAAGGCCTATACATATTATCTGTGGGAGGAAATTTGGGATGGGTACGTTCCTGTACATGCTCAATTTAAGATACATCCTTTTGAACATGCTCAGTTAGGATCATGATGTGGTTTGAGTGAGAACTGCCCTAATGGGCTCATATGTTTAAATGTTTGATTCCTGGTTGGTGGACTGATTAGGTATCCATCTTGGTACCCACTAGCCATTTGTCTCTGATTCTAGTCCCTGGAAGATAAGTTCCCTGGAACTCTGACCCAGTGACCCCCACTCAGAAATGTACAGTGTGACTATCTACTTGTTATGACATGGCTAACTGCTTTTTTGGCTTCTGGAACTTGCTTAAGCAGATACTCAAAGACTGCTTTGAGTTGCCTTAACCACTGAACTTGGCAGAAGAGACCAGTTTTTGCATACAAGTTCTTCTTGTGCTTTTTGCCTTTAAAAGACCTTCCCTGTACCTCCCTTCCCAACATGCCTGAGATTTGGCTTAAAGCTGTCATCTTTTAATTATAATTGGATTGAGTCTATGGTCTCTTCCCAGGGGTCACAAACAGGAGAGCAGAAGGTGAATAGGAAGAGGGCCCAGGATATAAAACAAGACCTGTCTCCCACTGCCCCATATCTTCCAGGCATGCCTCATCTCCTAGGGGCTTCACAATCTCCCCAAACAGCAGCACCATCTAGAGACCACGTGCCCAAATACGTCCACCTGTGGGGGACATTCTCATTCAAACTGCAACACCTGTGCAATGTAGACGCCAGCTACATGTGCACATTTGTCCGCCTTGTGTTGCAATGGCCCAGGAACGGAATAACCCTGCACTAGAGATGGAAGCCCTGCATGGTCCCAGCAGCTTGCACTCCACCATGCTGCACAGTAGTTTCCTTAAACGATGATGTGATCTAAGTCTGACCTAAGCTTCTGGAACCAAATACTAACTGACAGAGAATACAAAGAAGAAAGGAGGAAAGAACACATTAAACTGTCCTAGAAGAAGCCATTCGTGATTGCACACTCCTGTAATCCCTGTGACTGGAGGATCAAGAGTTTGTGTTGACAGCAGCGGTGGTGTCACATGCCTTTAATCCCAGCACTCAGGAGGCAGAGGCAGGCCTGCTCTTTTTGAGTTCTTCTGTAAGTCTCATTACATAAGTATGTGCATCTTGAATGGCCCTTGGAGGTTTGGTCTCCAGTTTGTGACACTTTGGGGGAGGCAACAAAGCCTCCTGAATTTTTTTTGGGAGGGGGATGAGACAAGGTTTCTCTGTGTAGCTTTGGAGACTGTCCTGGCACTCGCTCTGGAGACCAGGCTGGCCTCAAACTCACAGAGATCCACCTGCCTCTGCCTCCCAAGTGCTGGGATTAAAGGCATGCGCTACCAACGCCCAGCTTGAACGTGGCTCTTAATATAAGAAGGAACCTCGCTAAAGAAGCCTGTGGGGACACACTCTTGCAGGGGTATTGGGACTTTGACCCCATTCTTCTTCCACCGTTGCTTCCTGGACAGCATGAAATGAGCAGCTTGCTCATGACACGTTTCCTCCATGATGTGCTGCCCGACCACAGGCCCAACGACAATGGAGCCACGTGCCTGTGGATTGAGACTTTCAGCCAAAACGAGCCTATCTTCTGTGTAAGTTGATCTGCTCAGGTAGTCATTATAGTAACAGCTTACCTGCTATGCAATGAGACACCTCAGTGTTATCAATTATGTCATAGGCCATTGGGATCAACCCAAACCTTCAGCCCCTCTCCTTCTCTCAGACTTTAGAGAGGAAGAGAGGACTGAAAATGGTCTGGTGACCAACCTTTGTTCTGAAGCCACTGGGGCTGGAGAGATGGCTCAATCAATAAAGTGTGTGCTGCGCAAGCACGAGGACCTGGTCACCAAAGCACATGTGACAACATTGGGCATTGTGGCACACACTTGTAATCTCAGTGCTGGAGTGACAGTGACAGGAGGATCCCTGGGGCTTTCTGACCAGTCAGCTGAGCCTACTTGGTGAGTCTCATGCAAGTGAGAGCCCTTGTGAAAAGCTGCAGTGGATGGCATTAAAGAGGGAAACTCCAGGTGGTTCTCTAGCCTCCACATGCACGTATGTGTGCACTACTCCCCACACAAACTTGCCAAAGGGAACGTCATAGAAAAGGAGCAGAAATAACTTAAGAGCCAGAGGCTGGGGAGGAGAACCTTGAGTTGCTGCCATTGAGGTATGAGATGCCCATTGCAGTGACGAACACACAGCAGCCATGGACACCTGAAGAGACTGAGCCTCCAACATTCCTTCATGAGCAGAAGAGACGCTCAGGAGGCCTCTTCCTTACTGGGGTGCTATATTAACTGCTAAGGGTTTCAGGAAGAGGTGGTATCAGTTTTTAAAAAATGTTGTAGCTGTTGGGGGACTAATTGGGAAGGACAAAGGGCTCAGAGGAAAAGGAAGGGGGAAAACAGAGTAATGAGGTAAATATAGTCACGATATTAAATATATGTATATGAAACTCTTTAGGTAAATATAATCACTCTATTATATATATGTATATCTATGAAATTGTCAAAAATTTAGAAAGACAGTTTATTACTCCATATTTTGAAGGTTTTAGAGTTTGTATGCTAGATATGAAGGACAGAGACCTGCTATATCCCCATATGGCATAGGTGTCCCCTGGGAGACACCCTCATTGCTGCCTTCCAAGGCCAACCTCAGAGGCCATAGGGCAGCTGCAGCCCATTTTAGTCTTACAGCTATCAGCTAACAGATCCACACTCTAAAACCAGATTCCTTTGTCTCTGCATTCACAGATCGTATACTTCCTCCTCATAAAGAGGCCCTCATGTGACCTGGGAAAGCTTCTGAGTGAGTGACCAGACTTCCTTCTACCACCCACAACCCACTGAACCCCAGCTGCTAATGTGCCACCTTCATATTTATAACAGAGGCCTATCCCAGCTCCCTACACTTGTGACAGATCTAGCAGGACCCAGTGCACGAGGCCCAGAGTTTCTACAAAAGCGTAGTAACACAACCGAATCCAGCTTTGTACTTCCTTGTAGCAGGTATGTAACCTGCTGTGACTTTCGTGGGAGTGTCACTCGATGGCAGCTTTCTACACAGATGTACCTGAGGTCACATGATCTAGGCTATTGGCTGAACCTGATGCAGGACCTGGTTTTGTTCTGGGCCTTGCTGACTGCCAGCAGCCTTCCCTACCACTGGGTGGATGAGTTATAAAACTCCATTCCAAAGCTTAAAGATGACAAGTGCAGTGTTTCCTAGTCCTTATAAGGTTTTGGGTTTGTGTCTGTTCTTTTGGATACAATTTCTTATGTGACCCAGGTTGGCTTCACACTCCTTATGTAGCTGAGCATGATCAGGAATGCCTGACCCTCCTGCTGTGCTGGGATTACAGGTATGAGCTACCATGTAGCGCCGGGATCGAAACCTGGGCTTCCTGCTTGCTAGGCAAGAACTTCTAGCAACTGAACTATGTCTCCATCCCCATGGTTTTCAGATATTGTGAACATGTCCCCAAACCAGCAGACCAGTGATTGTCAACCTTCCAAATGCTGTGACCCTTTAATACAGTTCCTCATGTTGTGGTGACCACCAGCTATAAATTATTTCCTTGCTACTTCATAACTGTAATTTTGCTAATGCTATGAATCGTAATGTAAATATCTGATAAATGACCCCAAGGTGGTTGTGACCCATGGGTTGAGAACCACTTCAGTAGCTCCTCAAAACTTTTATCACTGGAGCAGATCCTTGAATGACTTATGGTTTTTCTCCTGGTCTCTAGATGGTATATTTTTGTTTTTCAGACTCTTTTCATTTTGAAATATGCATATGAGAGGTTTGTGCTCGGGCGTGTATGTGCCCAAAGAGACAAGAGGCATCGGATTCTCCCAGGGGCTGGAGGTTCAGGCAGCTGTGAGCCACCTGACACAGGTGCTGAGAACTAACCCTGGGTCCTCTGCAAGAGCAGGAGGTGCTCTTAACTGCTGAGCCATCACTTTAGCCTCTTTTGATTTTTAACCAAGGAATCCATTTTTTTTTTTTTTGCTACATTTCTGTATGTCAGGTCAAATTGTAATTCTACCAATTTATCCTGAGGGCTAAGTGTAAGCTCCTCAAGGAGCGGGAGTGGCCAGGTGCTGTCCCTGTGAACCTCCAACCACCAGGCTCTGCCCATAAAACACAGTAAGGGCCAAGTTCTGCCCTATAGAGTAAAAAGCCCTAGCTCAGTTCTAGGGTTTGAAATCCCACCAATCCCTGAGCTCTTGACAAGCTCAGGACTTGAAATCCCACCAATCCCTACACTGGAAACCCCCACCCTGGAAACTGCCATCCCAAAGAAACCTAGCTCCAGCTCACTTATCTGCCACTTCTCTCCTGGGTGGAGGCAGCCACCCTTTTGTGTCTGCCCCAATAAACCTCTTGTGTGAGTTTTGTTGTGTGGTGTGACTTTGTGGTATTCCTTGGCTCCTGACTGCCAGAATACTTTCCCCCTCAGAGGTGTGAAACTTACACTAATAATAATCCCCCCAAACTTTCAGAGCTATATTAGACAAACTTCCAATCTTCAATTATCTTACTGAAAATTTTGGTGTGTACAGATCAGGGGGCAACTTGTTGAGTTGTTTCCATGCAGTCCCGGGGATTGAACTCACGTACGGAGCTTGCCCAGCGTATGTGAAGCCCTGGGTTCAGTCCCCAGAGCCACATAAATAAGGAATGGTGGCGAATGCCTGTACTCCATACTCAGTAAGTGGAGGCAAAGGATCAGAAGTTTAAAGTTACCCTCAGCTGCATATGGAGCTTGATGCTGGCCTGAGTGTTGTGTGATAAAACTTTCCCCAGGGAGATGCAACACTTGTCTACTCACCCCAGACAGGAATCCCACAATACACCCAAGAATGGGTACCACCAAAGTTCAACCTTGTGAGCCAATAAGTTTTATTGGGGTTGCTAACTGGAGTAGAAATGACTCAAAGACAGCTGCATTACAAAGGCCCATCCCAGCCTGGGTGAGAAAGTTGGGAAACAAGGAGCACACTGCACAGCCTGCAGGAAGCTCAACAGGTTAGAGAGTGTCCTTTCCAAGGGACTCTGGTCTAAACCTCTTGCAGGCATCTGGGCTGGTTTCTGTTCTCCCAGGCATCTAGTGGTCTCAGAGCTGTCTTTGCAGCTTAGCTGGTCTGAGAGTCTTCTCAGCAGCTTCACTTCATCTGAGAGGGACTCTCAGCTTTTATTGCTTACTCTCTCTATAATTTGCCTTGTTTATGGTGTTTCTTCACAACATTAGAACAGTGACATAGGGAGGTAAGGGGTAAGGAAAGCAGAGAGGAGAGGAGAGGAAAGAAGAGGGCAGGGGGGAAGAAGGGAGGAAGGGAGGGGAAGGGGCAGGGAAGAAGGGAGGGGCCTAGTGGATCTGGTTGGTTTCAGGGACTTCCTGAAGATATTTTGAGTTGTTTGCCTTTCTGCTTATAGAGCTTCCCTACAGAATGGATGTTTCAATATTTGATGAAACTGTTACACAACTCTGGGATACATAAGATTCTATCTCAAAACAAAACAAAACAAAACAAGACAAAAAAGTGGGAAGAAGGGATTAGTAATGTAGGTTTTGGTAGAAGGCTCACCTAGAAAGCTCAAAGCCTTTGTCTCTCTCCAGTACCAATAAATATATTCAGAGAAAGAAAAAAAGAAAGAAAGAAAGAAAGAAAGAAAGAAAGAAAGAAAGGAAGGAAAAAAGAAAGAAAGAAAGAAGAAAGATGAAAAGAACCGCCCATGGTGAAATAGGCCACTGTGACAACAGGCAAAGCTCTCACTAATGTTGTAAAACAGCTGCCGCTCTTCAGTGTTATAGTGTATTGAAGACAGAAATACACTATAAAAATAGACTTGATGTTGAACCTGACAACAAAGATTAAACCTTCCTCCTATCAGGCTAAGAGATAGACTTAAAATAATGTTGAAACAATTACTTCAAAGAACTGGGGAGATGGCTTAGTCAATAAAGCGCTTACCCCCACAAAGATGAGGACTGGAGTTCAAGTCCCAGCATCCATGTCAAAAATCCAGGTGTTGGCAGCAGGTGCCTGTAATACCAGAGCAGAGAAAGTGGAGAAAGGGGGGTTTCCAGAACTGATGGCCAGCCGATCTTGTAAATTGGTGAATGATAGGTCAAAGACTATGTCAGAAAATAGTGTGTACAGGGCTTCAACCCAAGACAAGGAACCATTGGCAGCGAGGCATTTCTGAGAGCAGAAGAAATTATCTTTCCCTGGGAAGAGCTCCCCAGCACCAAATGGTTGGTCATGACATCACGTATTTACAGGCAACACTATATAAACTGAACAGATTGTACTTATATATTTATAATACATGTATACACATATAGATACATATATCTGTGATAACAAATTAAAGAAAAAGAGGCCTCAATTTGAAGGAGAGCAAGGGGAAGGGTTAGAATAGAAAAGGGAAGGGGAGATACGATGTAATTAAAATATGTTATAGGTGTGTATGAGATTCTCAAATGATGAAAAAGTTCGTAACATGAAAACATAATATAGAGGGCATAAGGAGATGGCTCAGTGGTTAAGAGTACTGACTTCTCATACAGAGGAGCCAGGCTTGATTCCCAGAACCCACATGGCAGCTCAGAACCATCTGTAACTCCAGTTCTAGGGGGTCCAAACACCTTTTCTGGCCTCTTCAGGCACCAGGTACACATGCACACAGACATACAAGCAGGGAAAATGCTCATACACATAAAACGAAATAAAAATTAAAAACAGTAATGTAGAGAACCAGAGCAGAGAAAGTGGAGAAAGGGGGGTTTCCAGAACTGATGGCCAGCCGATCTTGTAAATTGGTGAATGATAGGTCAAAGACTATGTCAGAAAATAGTGTGTACAGGGCTTCAACCCTAGACAAGGAACTCTTCTCACTGAAGAAGAGACCTAATATTGACTCCACTCGCAGGAACACACACATATGCACACACACACACACACACATACAAAAAAAAAAAAAACCCGAAATATAAAAATAAAATTTTAATTAAAATGATTTATTGTTGCAGGACTAAATTAATTGTTTTTTTCAAAATTACTTCAAGATGGGCACATGCCTGTAATCCCAACACTAAGGAGGCTAAAGCAGTTTGGTTTCGAGGTTAATATGGGGTGCACAGCGAGAGTTTGTCGTTAAATAATGACTTTCCATATGACTTGAATGTGGAGTGGCTCTCTGTGTTCTATGGTTAGAACATAGATCCCCAAGTATTGGCCTTGTTTTAAGAGGTTCTGGAAATTTTAGATTGTAGAGCCTAGTTAGGGGAAGTGGGCCACTGGGGCTGGCCCTTGGCCATATCATCCCCTGGTCCCTTCTCATCTTGGTTTCCCACATTCTTGATCAACACTATAAACTGCTCATATGGATTGCCACTTCTGAAACTGCGAGACAAAATGCATAACAAAATAAAATCCACCCTTCTTCCTAACGTTATTTCATGTATTGGACCACAGCAACCAAACAAGTAGCTGATACAACAGCAGGCGGTACAGGCCCATTATGTCATTTTCTTCTCAGGCTGAGGCAGGAGATAGCAGGTTGGGCATATAGGAGACGTGTGAGTTCAAAGGCGGCCCGAGGAACTCAAATCAAAGAGTAAAAAGAGGGCTAGGGGTTAAGGAAAGTGGTACAGTATGTGGTGGTTTGAAAATGCCCCCCAGAGGCCCACAGGGAGTGGGTACTATTAGGTGTGGCCTTGTGGACAAAGGTATGGCCTTGCTGGAGGCAGTGTATCACTGGGGGTGTGGTTGCGGGAGGTGGGGGGAGGGCTTTGAAGTTTCAGAAGATCAAGCCAGGCCTCACTGTCTGTTCCTGCTGCCTGTGGGTCCAGATGGAGAACTCTCAGCTACCTCTCCAGCACCATGTCTACCTGCACGCCGCCATGCTTCCCACATGACAACAATAAACCTCTGAATTGTAAGGCAGTCCCAGTGAAATGCTTTCTTTTATAAGAGATGCCATGGTCATAGTGTCTATTACAGCTATAAAACCCTAACTAAGACACAGTATTTACCTTGCTTGAGGCCCTAGGTTCAATTCCCAGTGCTACACATACTCAGTCAGGACTAAGGCCACCACAGCCCTTCCACTATTGGGAATTCTGCCACAGAGCCTTCTCACTCATCCCCTTTTGAAACTTGCCTTACTGAGCAGTATCAGCTCACCAGGGTCCCTTGGCTGGGATCAGCAAACATCCGAAGCATGGCCATCTTCTTCCCACTCCTTCTGGTGGGGCCAGGTACATTTCAGTCTTCCTTTCCTGCCTCCCCCCACTCCAGGGGTCTTCCTCTGAGCACCTTCTTCAGGTCACTCTTCAGCAATACTGCACCCCTATTCAGACCTTTGTGTTTTATTTAGTTCTCCCCCAACTGTGGTAAAAAGAGAGGCTCCCAGAAGAGAGAATGGCAAGTTGAGAGGGGTGAGCTGTGTGAGTGCATGCACACATGAATGTGTGTGTGTGTGTGTGTGTGTGCGCGCGCGCATGTAGCCCTATCCAGCTTGCAAAGAGATTTTAGCCACACAACACAGGAAAGAGGCAGAGATCCTCCTACCATCAGCCCCCCAAACTACAGGTGATCTTTGTCTACTTGTTATTTTGCCGTCCTGTGCTTTCAGAATTGAATTTTTTTTTAAGATTTATTTATTTATTATGTATACAGTATTCTGCTTGCATGTATCTCTACAGGCCAGAAGAGGGCACCAGATCTCATTACAGATGGCTGTGAGCCACCATGTGGTTGCTGGGGATTGAACTCAGAACCTCTGGAAGAGCAGGCAATGCTCTTAACCTCTGAGCCAACTCTCCAGCCCTCCCAGGATTGAATTTTTAAAACTATTTAGTGTGTGTGTGTGTGTGTAAATACATGCACGTGATTGCACACACATGGAGGTCAGAGGTCAACTCACAGGCAGTTGTTTCCACGTGGGTTCCAAGGGTAGAACTCAACTCATCAGGTGTGGTGGCAAGCACCTTGCCCACTGAGCCATCTCATTGGCCCATGCATATGTTGGACTATTTTCTTTGTTTAATTTACATTTATTTATTTATTTATTCTGCATGTATGTATTTTCAGAACGTTCAAGTTTAGATAGTACATTGCAAAATACAAATAATGGGCAGGGAAGATAAAGCTATTTTTAAAAAGGAAGTGAGGCCCCAGGGCCAGAGAGCTCAACTGTGCTCCTAACCTGCATGCTCTCCCACCCTTCAATCAAGAGTGCCGCCCCCACGCCCAGCAGCCAGGTCCCAAAGTAGCTGTAGGCAGAGGAAGTGAGGCCGGAGAGCTCTGAGGGAGCTCAAAGCCGGATTTCTGGCCAAACAGATCCTCCCATTCTTTTCTTCCAGCCCCAAATCCCACGCTTACTCACTTCACAGCCCCTACTTTTAACCTGCCAAATGCCGCTAAATCTGCAAATTAAACCTCTGATTGCAGAATTCCTTTTGATGTTTAAAAAAAAAGTGGGGATTTTTAAAACGTAATTATTCATACACTAAGATTTTAATTGTACCGCTTTCTCCCTCTCTCACCTAGTTCTTTTCAGGGCAGGGTGATTCCCCTCTGCTGGGCTTGCCCAGACAGCGCGGGCCCTGGCTACAGGAAGGAGCCTGCCGGAGTCTGCTGCTGCAGGTCTAGATGCTGCATCCTGGGAGGAAGCGAGGGTCGCTGGCGGCCTATAGCTCTCCCAGCAGCAAGCGACTAAGCGACTGAGTACAAGGCCGCGGAGGGAGCTGTGTTGGCAGACAGATCTTTGATCTGGACCAGTCAGATGTAACAGAAGAGCTGAAAATACAGCCCAGCTGCCCACTCTGCCAGTCCACTCCCCCCAGCCCTCTTCAAGGCACACCAAGGCTTTTGGTTTTTAAGTTGTGGTAACATATACATAATATAAAATGCGGTGCTGGGGATATGGCTTAGTTGATGGAGTGCATCTTAGTCCCTGTTCTATTGCTGTGAAGAGATACCGTGACCGTGGTATCTCTTATAAAGTATTTAACTGGGGCCCTGCTTACAGTTTCAGAGGCTTAGTCCATCATCATGGAGGGAGCATGGCTGCAGACATGGTGCTGGAGAAGTAGCTGAGAGCTACATCCTGATCTGCAGGAAGAGAGAGAGAGAGAGAGAGAGAGAGAGAGAGAGAGAGAGAGAGAGAGAGAGAGAGAGAGAGAGAGAGAGAGAGACTGGGCCTAGCATCGACTTTTGGAATCCCAAAGCCCACCACCCCAGTGACACACTTCCTCCAACAAGGCCACACCTCCTAATCCTTCTAATACTATCAAAGAGTTCCATTCCCTGGCAACTAAGCATTCCAATATTAATTTACGAGGGAGTCGTTCTTATTCAAATCACCATAGAGTACTTGCCTGGATAGAGAGGAGGCCTTGGGTTCCATCCTAGCCCTGAACAAAATGGGGTAAGATGGAACATGTATGTAACCCTCATAGACTTGATTGTTTTAAATGAATAAAAAAAAAAAAGTGGTGCTTTCTATGTTATTGTTTGAGACAAGTTCTCTCATTGTGTAGTTCTGTTGGCCTGGATCTCTATATGTGGCCTCAAACTCATCATTGTGCTGAGATTACACTCATGTGCCATCACATGCAGATAAAATATACTTTCCAATTTTTTTTGAAGGTATGGTTATATAGTTCAGACTATACTCAAGTCCCTATGTATCTGAGAATGACCTTGAACTCTTTTTTTTTCTTTTTTTTGGGGTGGGGGGCTTTTCGAGACAGGGTTTCTTTGTGTAGCCCTAGCTGTCCTGGAACTATCTCTGGCCTCAAGTCACAAAGACCAGGCTGGCCTTGAACTCACAGCAATCTTCCTGCCTCTGCCTCCTGAGTGCTGGTCTTACCGGTTGGCGCCACTGTGCCTGACTTCTGTGGTGCTTCTGCACCAGGAAGGGAAGCTGAGAGCATGGGGTCTCCCATCATTTCAGACAAGTGCCCTGCAATGCTGAGAGGGGCGGGATGTGCAGGGGAGTGCCCGGAGAGCTGGAGATAGGGTCGGGAATGGGCAGGCAGCTTCCTGACCTTCAGAGCATGCCCGCCATGGGTCCCATCTGTATCCTTAGAATAGGCCTCTGTTTCTAGAGTTTTCTGCCAGTGCCCAGACTGAAGACAGCACAGACCCAAGAGCCACAGAACATCAAGCTTTCATTCTTTTTATTTTTTTAAAGATCTGCTTATTTTTTTATGCAAACGTATGCATGCCTGAGTATATACCTGTGTACCATGTGTGCAGGCACCTGAAGAGGCCAGAAGAGGGCGCTGGGTCCTCTGGAGCTAAAATTACAGGTGGTTGTGAACCACGTAATGTAGGTGCTAAGAACTGAATCTGGGTCTTCCGCAAGAGCAAGTGCTCTTAACTGCTGCCATCTCTCCAGCTCTCCAGCCCAGAAAGCTTTCTTTATCTTGCGGGGAGGGGGGGCAGGGTTATATTTAAAACTTTTTTTTATTATTGCAATTATTTGTTTGCACCGGCAAGGAGTGTGGGTGTATATGTGTGTAATTACAAATGATCATACAGGAGCTGTAGCCCCATGAGAAAGTCAGAGGACAACTTTGTAGAGTTGATTTCCTCCTTCTCCTTCTACCTTGTAGATCTTGGGACTCGAACTCAGGTCACCAGTCGTGGCAGTGAGCACCTTTACTTGCTAAGCCATCTTGCTGACATCCAAAAATAGGGTTTTTGAGTAACAAGTCAAGAGATATACAGTACAGCATGAGGACCATAATTAAGAACTATGCAATCAGTACTTGAAAAGAGCACCATTTAAACCATAGAAGGGTTGCCAGTGTGGAAAAAGTGGCAGAGACGGAGAGAGCAGATTCCTGGTACTAGAATGACCCCAAGAAGACCACGGTCCTTCTCAGAGATGACAAGGACCAAGCTGAGCAGAGCAGCATTAGCTTGTTTCCTGGGAAACCTGTGACATTGGATCTGCTTGAAGGGAGCTCCTAGAAGTTGAATTTTACAGTAAGTGTGCAAGTTTGTCATTCTTAGCCACTAGCTGAAACCCACATAAGGCAACAATATGTTCACTTACCATGTGTCCTGGTTTGCTTTCTATTGCTATGACCAACACCATGACCGAAAGCAAACTGGAGAGGAAAAGGTTTATTTCACCCTACAGCTCACAGTTCATCACTAGGGGAACCTGAAGCAGGAACTAAAGCAAAGGCCATGGAAGAACATCAATTTCTAGCTTTCTCCCCACAGCCTGCTCAGCTTGCTTTTTTATACAAACCAGGACCCGCCAGCCAAGGCGCAGCCCCTCTCACATCAATCGTTAATCAAGAAAATGCTTCCACAGACATGTCCATGGGGGCATTGGATTGCCAATGGGGGCAATTCCTCAGTCCCCAGCTGACTTTCTTGTGTCTATTCATGTCTTGTCCATTTTGCACTACCCCATCCTTTAAGTTGCTTGAAAGTAGTCTTTCTAGAGTTTAAAGCACAGCTTTCCAGTCTCTTCACCCATCCCCTGCTCCACCCACCTAGGCGCACAGGTCTAACCTAAGCTTAGAGTGACCTCAGTGTCTTTTCTGATATGACCCCTGCCCCCCTCTTATAGATCTCTGTCTGTCTGTTTCTGTCTCTCCCGTGTGCGTGTGCGTGTGCGTGTGCGTGTGCGTGTGCGTGTGCGTGTGCGTGTGTGTGTGTGTGTGTGTGTGTGTGTGTAGGTCAGAGAACAACTTGTAGGAGCTGGTTCTCTCCTTCCATCATGTGGGTTCCAAGGATTGAACTCAGGCTGTCTGGGTCATTGGCAGCATCTTTATACACTTAGCTTTTTCATCACCACTCTCCCCTTACCTCTGTCTCCAAATGCAACTAGATCAGGCTTAAATATAACAAGTCTTGTTATCTTCTTTGACAAGAATTCTGGCAATGGGCTCAGCTAAGGGGACAAAGGTGCTATCTCCTCTCCTCCACTTGCCCCTTGGGGACAAGACACACTCCATATTTCTCCATCTCTTAGCCCTATGTTATAAGGCAGAGCCAGTTAGGGTGAACTTCTCTGGGAGCATGACCACCAGAACCAGGTGACAAGAGCTTTTGGGAACTGCCCTAGGAGTGGAGGGCCATGGAGTTCTGACAGCCACACTTATTGAATCTAGAGGGGTAGGCACTTCAGGTTTTCCCTCCTGTGCTAGGGGCTGGGCACATCACCGTTCTCTCATTTCCCCAGATTTGGAAGATGGTGACTGGACCTCTCCAGGGAAGTCCCCACACTGGCTGCCAGGCTCCTTCTCGTGGGCCAACTCTATTCTGATTGACTGAGGGTGTTACCTGGAGAGATGGCTGAGCAAAGTGAGACTTCTCAGTTGCCTTGCCTGATGATCTGTGTACCATGTCAAGGCAGGGGTCCTGGCTGAGCCTCAGTTTGCTCACCTATACGGAGCAAGGATTGAGAGGGAGAAATTTCTCAAAAGGGAATCCAGGGCTTGCTGACCAACCAGCTTAGAGAGCTCCAGGCCAAGGAAAGACTGTGCATAGAAAGAAAGAAAGAAAGAAAGAAAGAAAGAAAGAAAGAAAGAAAGGAAGAAAGAAAGGAAGGAAGGAAGGGAAAAAAAAGAAAGAGGACCCAAGGTTGTCTTCTGGCCTACACACACACACACACACACACACACACACACACACACACGAACAAACACACAATTCTCCAGCAGCAGTGTACTCCTCCATCTCTCTCAAAACAGGGTTTCTCTGTAGCTTTGGAGCCTGTCCTGGAACTCACTTGGTAGACCATGTCCGCCTCAAACTCACAGAGAAATCTGTCTGCCTCTGCCTGCCAAGTGCCAGGACTAAAGCGTGGGCCACCACTGCCAGGCCATCAGCAGTGTACTTTATGCATGTGATTCTGTCTTAACACCATTTTTCAAATAATTTTCTAGATCATCCATCTGAATGACTTAAAATTAAGTTATTGTATAATTTCAGCATCAGCACCTGCATCTGAATCCACAATCACCCATGACAAACAACGCCACAGTCAGGGGAGGCAGCTAGGGTTATCTGACTCTAAGAAAAGGGTAAGCGACCTCCTAGCTGCTGTGACCAGGGCATTTGTGCCTTTAAAACTGGGAAAGTTACTGCAGCACAAATGGGAGAAAAACATGTCAACAACAGCAGCAATGACCACATCCCAGCAAGACAGGGCTGGAGTCTCCTTGCACCAGAGTCTTGATGCCAGCACGTGGACCACACACTAACAACGTTATTTTGAGCCCCTTCATTCTGTGTATACATTTGCTCACCATTAACCTGAATGCTTATCTCTGCTTTTCCTAGGTGAAGCAGTGCACGAATTTGTCAGTATAAGGAGTTCGTAGAAAGGTTTACATTTATACATGTTGAAAGCAGTTTTATCACAAAACTAAAAACTGTTTAAGGCCATATGGAGTGGCTGAGAAAGTGGCTCAGTGGGGAAGAGCTCTTACTGCCCAGGCACGAGGATCTGAGTTGGAATCCCCAACATCCACACGAAAAGCTCCATGTGCTGTGCGCAATGTCTGACAACCCAAGTCTATGATGGGGGAGACAGAGGATGGCTGTGGCTTGCTGCCTGCCAGCCTCATTCCAGGTTCAGCGAGAGATGCTGCCTCAAGGGAATAAGGTGGAGAGTGATAGGCAGGGCACCCGACTCCTCCTCTGGCCTTTCCACCTGTATGAGTTTGCATACTGCCCCTCCATGAAGTCACCACTCCTGCTGCCCTCCTAAAACGCGAACACGCAAAAGCAGGGAGGCACCAATATAATTTAAGATGTAATACATTTTAAATTTCTTTAAAAAATCATCTTTGATGGAATCCAGGACTTGTTGACCAATCAGCTTCGAGAGCTTTGGGACAATGAAAGACCCTAAAAGAAAAAGAAAAAAAAAATGGGGGGGAGCAGCACTTGAGGACCAACACCTGAGGGTGTTCTCTGGGCCAAGCCTGAGGTGTCACTTAGTAGTAGAGCACCTGCCTAGCATGTGCAAGACCCTTGTTTCAATCCTCCAACCTCCAGGGCTCTGACTTCTCAGACAGGTGGCTTGGGAGGAGCGTGGTTTGAATTGGCCTGGCCCACCTTTGGAGGGAGGACTTTGGGTGTATTCTGCTGCCCTCTGCTGGCTGTGGGAATTATTGGCCTGACTTCCCTAGGAAACTGTTTTCTCTGAGGAAGGCAGTAACAGCTCATCTTAGCTTGCAGGAGCATTGCATGGAGCTGGGTCTCATCCCATCTAAACCCTCAATACCCAAACTGAGTCAGTTTTACAAGCAAATATGACCCATGATTAGGGGAGAGTTTGGGTCAGAGACAGTAGCAAGGTAGGAGACGAGGGGAGAGGTGACCCTTCATGATATCCCTAGCAGCCAAGCCAAGGAGGTGCTCCTGCAGTTTCTCCTTGATCAGAAGGACCTGAGCCCCACCTTAACTCTTGACACTGCACCTGTTACAGGGCCTTGGTCTCTCTTACCTAACATCAGCATCTACTCAGAAGGCAGCTGGCACACTCCATTGCACACACTCTCCTTCTGTCTGTAAAAGTAGCCCCTGCTGGTGCCTATTGGAGTTTTCATTTGTAACAAGGTCACTGCAATGACCAAGTCATTGAGGAGAAGAAAACAGATGTGAACCCAGGAGGGTCTCCTTGGTACAGTATCCTGGAAGATCCAGCTCAGCCTTCAGCACACATGCCTGGTCTCCTGCACAGCCATGTCTCTTGGTTCTGCAGCTCTTCCTACCAGAGTGGCTGCAGTCACCATTCTCAGAGAAGGCCATGTTTGGGGCCAGGTCCTTGTCTTACTATATATTCTGTAGAGGCCTTTGAAAAATGCTTAGGGAGTGGAAAGCAGGCCCCCGAACCAAGCACTGCAACATTTGGCAGTGGTAGAGTAAGGGGAAACAAAGGTGGCTGCTTGGGCACCGGATAACCATTACTGACAGTCTTGGGCAGCTCCTAGACCTTGACTGATAGAGCGTTTATGCTGCTACATAAGGTGTGGGTGGGATGCAGTTCTGTAGAGTTGGTAGAATGCTTTCCTAGCATGCACAAAGCCCATTTGATCCCCAGCACTGCATAAACCAGGCTGTAATCCTTAAGAGATGGTAGAGAATTAGGAGCTCAAGATCAGCCGTGGCCACATATCAAGTTCAAGGCCATCCTGAGCTGTATGAGATTCACACACACACACACACACACACACACACACACACACACACACACACACACACACAGAGCCAAATCGTTTCCTGCTTCTCCTAGGTACCCAGAACACTTCCTCTAAAAAGGCCACACCTCCTAATCCTTTAAATAGTGCCACTCCCTGAAGACCAAGTTTTCAAATCTATGAGCCCGTGGGGATCATTCTCATTCAAACCACCACACATCCACTGGACCCACAGTGTGGAAGGAGAAAACCAACTCCCACAAGTTGTCCTTTGACCTCCACGTGGGCACCATGGCTTGCACTTCCTCACATACACAGACACAGACACAGTAAGTAAATAAACACAATGTTACAAAACGAGGTTCCTTATAGCACCGTCCATATACTCCCTTTAATGCCCAGAGAAATCATGCCTGGTACTTCTAAGAAAGACTCAGCTCATCGTTGCAAACAAACAGGGTTTAGTGGGCTATCAATACCACTACTGAATCCATGCAATTCAGCCCCCAAACCACCTGAGCAGATCCAGTGAGTAGGTACATCAGCCCGGTAGGTCACCTTCTAGTCTTTGATGGAGCTGTACCAGCACTGGGCTAGAGCGGAGCCTCAGGAGACCTTATCCTCAGGGACAGAAATCTCTCAGACAAGACCAATTCACAAAGCAATTAGTAAAAATCACGAGATAACTTAAAAGTTCTGGATTGCTGGGTGCAGGCTATCTGTGTGTTAATAAGCTGGTATGGCACTGGGAATTTAGGTGGCACTCAGAAAGAAATACGTTATTCCACAGAATCCCCCAAAGCAAATATGCATGACAGTATTCTGATCTGCAAGCGAGCAGATTCCCAGGAAACACCTGCAGGAGCTTTCCCCAGAAGCAGGGACACAAGCTGCCCAAGGGCAAAGCTCCTTGGGACAAGAATACATACATACATACATACATACATACATACATACATACATACATACATACATACATACATTCAAAGACGCACACACATACCATGTATATCTGGTTGCCCTGGAACTTTCTATGTAGACCAGGCTGATCTAGATCTCGTGGAGACCTGCCAGTCTTGTCCTCCCTAAAGGATGGGGTTAAAGACAAGTGCTACCATGCTCAGCTGGGACAAGAAACTTTAAAAAAGATTTATTTTTAGTATTTTAAATTACATGTAGGTACATGTATCTGTGCACCTGAGTGCATTGCCCACAGAGGCCAGAGGTGTCAGAACTCCTACAGCTGGAGTCATACCTGGTTGTGAGCAGCCTGACTTGGGTGCTGGGAACTAATCTTGGGTTTTCTAGAAGAGCAGCAAAAGTTATTAACTACTGAGCCATCTTGTCTCAGTCAGTACTAGGACAAGACTTCAAACCAGTTCCAGCCTGGCTATTCTGAGGGGTTCACAGCACAACCTTTCCACCGCTGGGACAGGCCCTCGATGGTGTCCTTCAGCATCTGTGTCCAGTCATCTCCCCTCCGCATCGGGAGGCAGCGTGTCTCCTTGTGCTCCAGGGCTAGGATCTCTGCAGGAGTCTGAGGAGTCAGCCCGGCAGCCTGGACTGCTTCTGGGAATTTGGCTGCAGAGGCAGGGGCCAGGCAGCACCGAGAGATGCTATGAAGATGGGGCAGGACAAGAGAGAACAGGTAGAGAAGGATGGAGAAGGAGAGGATGGAGGAAGGAGGACCGGGGCAGGGTTAGGGGCAGGGTGGGGCCGAGAGCAGAGACAAAGACATGATTAGTACCTTAACTTAACCTATCTAACAAGCCTGCAAAGTTTCCCAACGAAGACCCAGCTCGGCCATCACCTCCCCTTATGACCTGGGATATAGTTCACAACTCTTCTAAGGACAGTTGTAGTTCTTGGGCACAGAACCAACATGTTCACCAACATGACTATCCTTAGTCTTGCATGCCCTGCTTGGAGAAGAACTATGCCTCCAGTGCCCCAGACCTCACTGCTGGTACCTGGACTGCCCTCTGTCAGTCTGCTGGTAATGGTAGTTCACCGCTGTGGCTGAGTGGGGGCACAGCAGGTACTGGTTCTCCTCCCAGCAGCGGCCCATGGTCTGGGTGATGGTCTCATCCGACACCGACTCGGATGTCATTGCCTGTGAAAGCTGAAGGGTCGGGGGACAGGGGTGAATGCTGGGATTGGTGACTCATAGAAGGAGGACTAGAATCTTGTTATATAGACAGCCATACCAACACCAGGAACTCAGACTGAAGACTGACCCAGCTCAGAGTAAAATCAATTTCCAGAGTTTTGAGCCAATTCCAGTTTTGAGCCTACTTAGTAGAAGCGTTCATAGAAGTTTTGGGTACATACCAATGTATTTATATCATGAATCAAATTAGCACACAGTTTTGTTCTACAGTTGGACACAACACAAGTTATGGGTGTTCAAACTACCTGTGGGGTGAAACTATCCTGTCAGTTCCCACCCCATTTAGGAGCACCTCCCCCGGGAAACCTCCTAGTACTCTCAGGCAGAGGAAGACTCCCTTCTGAGTGCTCCCTGAGCATTTGGTATACCAGGCAATTTCCTGAAGATTTTCTGCTTGCTTACAACATAGCAAACGCCCTACATGTACTCAAATGGCATCAGAGTCCAAGTGGTTCACAGATTGTTGATATGGATATTTCCTGGTTAGGGTCAGAGACAGCAACCAATATTTTCCCCCCTTCTCTTCCTCCTCATCTTCCTCCTTTCCCCAGTTCTGAGGATTGAATGCAGAGCTTAATGTGTATTAAGCATATGCTCCACTACTTAGATGCATCACTCAGTATGATAGCTGCATTTATATTTAAAGGAATTAATCAACATGGGAATGCCATGTTGATTAATAAGGATTCTCTTCAAGTGGAGGACACTGAGGCAAAATCAGACTGTGCAATCCAGAAGGAGCATATTCTAGGACTTTGCGATGATCAGAGCTGCAGTGAGGTAGCTGTTCCAGTCACCCAGTAGGGGGATGCAGAGCCAGCATTACCACTGGGTGGGAATGGGGTACAGAAGTTTAGGATATCCTGTAAAAGAAGAACCTATCACCAAGCTGTGTTCAAATAAAAGCAATGCTTTCTAACATAAATCAAACTTATTTATTAACTAAATAAAGTCTCTCTCCTACAACAGAGGGACAGAGACGAGAACAAAGGAGGGAGATAGTGTCAACAAGAGCTATAGTCTCTGTCCATACTGGAAGGGCAGAACGTCTTTGCCCTTGTTGTACAGTTGTTGCCATATTGGAAATTAATAGCAATAATAAATAAAAATATAAATAGTTATGCTATGTAATTCCAGCAATATGTAAAGTGCCTCCCATGTTTCTTTTGTCCCAAATCTCACAGCAACCATATGAGACAGGCTTTCTTGTTATCCTGGCTCTGCAGATGAAGAACCCGAGGCACTGCATTTATAAAACCAGGTTAATGTTTCACAGCTCTCCTCATTCAATCAGTGTTAACTATGAAAGTTCCTGGCTCACAGAAGATGCTCAGAAGCCAGGTGTTCCCATTCCTTGCTCAGACTTCCAACCCCTCAGTCTCTCCTGTGGCTGTATCCCTTTCTTCCTCCATGGGTTTCTGTAGGAGGCATGGAGGTCTTCACGTTCACAGATAAGCATTCTGGGGTTTCCCTAGTGCTTATCTGTGAACGTGAAGACCTCCATGCCTCCTACAGAAACCCATGGAGGAAGAAAGGTAGGGAAACCCCAGAATGTTAAGCACACAGGGTTGTTCCTTTAAGGGAAGGGATGTAATCACTGTTATCCACCTAGAAGGCTGGATGTGGATGTGTTTACTACCCTGGTGACCTTTGCTCTGTGTGATGGAGACTTTCCCAGCACCAATCCTCCCCCAGACCCTTATCAGTAAATCCATAGAACCAATCTTTATGGACTTCACAAAGAGTTTTAATGTAGTCACATCTGATCTATATTTAGCTTATTTTGTTACTCAAGGAGACTTATGTATGTTTTTCTGTGTACAAGGAATTGAGTTAGTCATCACAAGAATAGTGCTCACCACATTGGGCTGTGCTTAAGAGGTCTAAAATAAACCACTAGAGGTCAGACTCTAGACGTTTGAACCTACACTGTCTACTGAGTCATGGGGAACTGAACTGCCTTCTTGCCTCTCTTAGATGGATACTCTGCTGGCTATGAAGGTTACAGAGACACCCCACCCCGCCCCACCCTCACAGGCTATGACCAGTGACCAACCTTGCTATGTAGTTCCTTGGGTAGGTGCAGACTTTGAGATCTTTCAAACTGCTCCATGAGGACTCTTGTTGCCTGGCTGTCAGAGCCAGAGAGCAACCAGAAGATCCTCTCCATGTTGTAGGGCACCTGAGTGAAGAGGCAGTGTTCTAGACAACCCTCATTCCAACTCTTACCCAGCCCCGCCCCACCAGCAGTTGGCCAGACCCGCTCTTCTCCCCACAGGCCCACCTGAATGTCCATAGCGGATGCAAGGGTTGGCTTGACAACCTCACATAGAGAGAAGTCTCCCTTCTGGACAGTCCTGTGGATAATATCATTGTGGTTCACTGCCACAACCAGGCAGATGGGCAGGCCCATCTTCTGAGCAATGCACCCAGCTTGGGACAAGACAGAAAAACAAGAGGATTTTAGGACAAAGGCAAAGAATTCTTTTTTTTTTTTTAATTGAGCTGAAATAAAAACAGACTAACTTTGGTGCTGTTTGGAAGTGAGATCAGAGAGAGATGGGAAGAGCCATAGGAGGGTGGGTGGGAGACGAGGAGGGTTATTGTGTCCAGCCTACCAGGGACTAACATACTTATAAAGTTTGTGAGTCAACCCACTGCACAAGAGGAATTGAAGGTACCAGAGGCCGAATGTCTTGCCCAAATCCTACCAAACTGAGAGTCTAGGTCTTTACATTCTACCTTGCTAATTTTGGGAGGGCGCCTAATTGCTGACACACCAGGCTAGTGACACAGTTTCTGAGGACTCTCCTATCTCTGTCATCTTGCTTCGGGAACATGGAGATTGTAGATGTGTGCAACCACATGCAATTTCATGTCTAAAGATCCAAACTCAGACTTGTGTGGTAAACACTTCACCTACTGAGTTCTCCTTCTGGGCCTTTTTGGAGCGGGAAATGTTCACAACTATCACCTTAATTTTGTAAAGCCCATTCACACTCTTGTGTCACTTGATCCTCATGGGAACCTTACAGTGTCCTTCAGTGATGAGGAAAAATGGAAGCTCAGGAGGGCCCAAAGACTGAAGGTCAAATGGGCCCTTAGGAAAACTGCCAGACAGGGATGTCCTCGGTGGGCATTGCCAATGTCTTATTTTGTGCCAGGTGCTATGGAGGGCATGGCTATAGGTAGCATGGCTATAGGTGGCATCACCAGCATGAAGGTGACATGAAAGGAAAGCACACTGGGTGTCACCCTCTGAGTAATGGGGAAAACAGCCTTCCTTGCCTAACTGCTAGTTTTCTGTCACCCGTCTTCCTGAAAGAAGTCAAGGATCTCCTGACCACTATGATGCTTTTATCATTCCACCTAATTTACCCCAGGAGCCCAGAGAAACACTAACAACATAGCCTCCTCAAGAGATGGCAAGGATGTGGACTCCAGCCTACCTGGGCTGTTGACTTGGCTCCACTACCAACCAGCTGTGAAAATGGGAAAGCTAGCTTCTCTGTGTCCAGTTCCTCATTCTAAAATGGTCAGACTAGTACAGGCAGTCCCTAGATACAGGGCTTCCACATCTGCAAACTCAACTGACCAAGAATCAAAACTCTCCAAAATAGGGTGTGGTGATACACCCTATAATCCCAGCATTTGGGAAGCTGAGGCAGGGGGATGGAGACTGGGCTATACTGAATTCAAGAGCAACCTGAGTTACATAGTGAGAACCTATCTCAAGAAAAAAAATTGTACCTTTATTAAACATGTTCAGACCCTTTCTTGCAAGTACTCCTTAGAGCACAATGGCTATTGAGATTACATTTGCATATTTTATGTTGTTCTATATCATCTAGAGGTGATTTAAAGTACTCAGGTGTACATGGGTAGGTCTTATGCAAACACCATGCCATTTTACATAAGGGACTTGAACATGTACAGATTTTGGTATCCTCGGGGTCCTAGAACCAATTGTCCACCACATCAAAAGACAGCCACACTGTCCAGTCCCATGAAATTATTAACCCATGAAAAGTACTTAGAACAACAGCACCTGGTACATAGTTAATGCTTGAAAATGTTCATTAGTATTCGGTGCCAGGCACTTTCCCTGTACAAAGCCCATGTGCACCCAGCAGTCAGGCTTGCTCCTCACAGGCCGCTCTGAACACGTGATCAGTCACTTGCCTTTTACAGCTGAGGAGCTGAGTATGAGGAACTCTTTAACAATGGTTTAGCTAGTAAGGGGCAGATCCAAGGCCAGACTCCTGATGCCAGAGTCCTTTCCACTTCACATGGCCCCGGGGGAGTGAGAACACAGTGTGCCAGGGCACAAAGCGGTGTGCCTCAGCAGGCAGTGGGCAGAGCTGGGAGTAAAGTGCAAATGGAAAGGACACTGAGCTAAGTTTGGTAGCTGAGCCTTGATTTATGTCTACTAGCAGCTGTGCAAGCAAGTACAGGCTAGGCTGCTGAAATTCCCGGGCCAAGTCCTCTGTCTCCTTCCGCTGCAGGACCCTGGGACTTTTTGTCCCCAGCCTCTGCAAGTTAGAAGAAATCTAGGGCATCCCATGTGGTTTTTTGTCCTCTTTAGAATAAAACACCACCTTCTTTTGCTCCATGTTTGTAGGCAAAAGACAGCTTGAAAGACTGGGTGCTTTCTGGAAAGCCCATTTGTATCCTAGGGTCTCCTTACCTGCAAGGTTACCCCCGGCCCCTGTTGGTACAACCACCTCCACAGGGGGCAGGGGGTGTTTGTCCAAGGAGGGCGCACACTGGAAATAAGCGAAGAAGTGGTGTGCCATCTGCACCAGGACCCGAGACCAGTTGATGGAGTTCAAGCTCATCAGGTTGTGCTTCTCGACAAAAGCCACATCAGCAAACACGGCCTTGATGGGTTCATCAAGTTCATCGCTGTTCCCTTCCACTGCCAGGGAGAGAAGAGGACAGCTCTCAGGGGCAGCAGAAGCCCCTGAAGTTACTCTGGGCCCCACCAAGGCTCTCCCAGGCTGGGCCCATCCTCTCCCATCTGGTCCAGCCTTTGCTTCCTTCATTTTCACATGGCTTGGCCTGGCTTTCCAGGCTCTGTATAAGCTCCTTGGGGAATAGAACCCAGGTCACTTGTTCTTGTGACCCTGAGTATTTGTCCTCTCTTGGGAGAGAAGAAGATATGGTCAGAACCATTTTCAATTGTCTTGTATTCTATAAAATAAGATATAAAATGTCAGCCTTCTGGGATATTGGGAAAAGAATTCCCCTTGTATTCCAAGCCTTCACTATTCCACAAAGACTAAGTCCTTCACTCTGCTAAAAGGAAGGAGGGAGTGTTTACCCAATCCAAACATGTGAGCCCTATTGGGGCTGGGGGGAATATTCACTTCTCCCCTGTGGTGAAGTGTGGGTATCCTGATCCCTGCTCCTATGTGCTAGACAAGCTTGCTTGGGAAGAACTTCTCCCTGAAGCTGAGTGTGTACACTGGTTTAATTTTGGGGGTGAATTACTGGGTAAATTGTCCACCAGTCTAACATATCAACACCCCAACTAGCTGCCTCATTAATTGCACCAGTATTAACCCTTCCCTGATATTTGTACCTGATTCTCATTTTGGATGCATACCTCAAGGTGGGCGCTGTGTGTAAAGGCTACTGGGAGAAAGTACCAGGACAGCCATTTAGGCTGTAAACCCTTTCCTCCTCATCACTGTATAGCAGCAATGAAGATGGGGGCAATCTGTAAGTCCATGTCTAAACCCCAAGCAGCCTGATCCAGTAGTGGCAGCTCCATTTCTTTGTTAAGGCCAAGGCAATCTGTGCCTGGGATGCCCATGGGGTCAGGAATTGGGTCAAAGATGGACATGTGAGTGGTCAGGTCACTGAGACTCAGAAGAACATTTGCTGGGGTGCTAGAGAAATGACCCCTGCTTTTAAGGAAGAGCTATAGGAAAAGGGAGACCTGGTTACCTCAAGTCTCCATACTATAACCTCAAGAGGAAAGAGCCTAGGATTGGGGAGGGCAGAACAGAGACAGGGGAGTACTTGGGTTTCTGGTGGTAATGCTTAGTATGAGAATCAGCCAAGTGAGAGCCTCTTCACGTCTGGACATCCCAGTTACAGAGCTGGAAACTGTTCTTTCAGATAGTCTGAGTTGGGTTTTCTGTTACTTCCAGTTTTTTAAAAAATATACTACAACCAATGAACATCTAGTGTCTACTAAATACTTGGTGCTTAGGAATCACACAATATACATGGAAGCTACCACCTTTATAAACCCAGTGGCTGGGTAGGACACTTGCCTTATGTCTTTGTTACATTTTATAAGACACTATGACCAAAGCAACTTGTAGAAGAAAGAGATTTGGGGGGCTTATAGTTTCAGAGGGTTATAGTCCATGACCATATGGCTATAGCAATGGAGACAGGCATGACTCTAGAGCAGTACTGAGAGTTTACAACCTTGTCAACAAGCGTGAGGCAGAGGAGAGAGAGAGAGAGAGAGAGAGAGAGAGAGAGAGAGAGAGAGAGAGAGAATGAACACTAACTGGGAATGGCTGTGGGCTTTTGAAACCTCAAAGCCCACTCCAGTGACACAACTCTATCAAGGCCACACCTAATCCTTCCCAAGCAGTTCTACCAACTGGGGACCAAGCACTCAAATATACAAGCCTATGGGGGCCATTCTCATTCAAGCCACCACTTGAATGGTCCCTGGTCCCCATGAGCTGTAGCTATATCATAAAGAAAAATGCATTTAGTCTAACTTCAAAAGTCCCCACAATCTATTGGTCTCAAGACTTGAAAATCCAAAGCCCAACTTTCTTCCAAGACTCAAGACACTCTTAACTGTAACACCCTGTAATCTCAAAAAATTTATATATTTCCAAAATACAATGGCACAGAATATACACCATATAAGCATGACAGCCTGACTTTGATCTCTGGTGACCATTTAAAGGTAGAAGAAAGGAAATGACTCCACAAGGCTGTCTGCTGACCTTCATGTGGTCACTGCGCCATGTGCATCCTTTTCCTCATCACACACACACAATGATGATGAGGAATTAATAAAGTTTAAACTCAGTGTTCACATGGTCCATCCCTACTCCTTGAGCTCATGAAGGGAACACACATCTTTCCTATTAGCCCCTGAATCTACACACAGCTTCTTAACAGTCAAACCAAAAGCCTCAAAGAAGGAAAAGAACATGAACATTGCTTATAAACAAACTTGATGTCTTCAAAGCCTACAGAACTTTTTCCTTGATGCACAGAACAGAAACACGTTAGCTCTAGTGATAACTATGACATGGTACATTTATTATCAACCTCACATTTGCCACTATTTCGCAGGTAGACAATGCTCTCCAGCCCCCAGGTGACAATTTCATTCATGCCCCTAGAAAAAAGTCCTCCAATATATCCTTATAAGACAGGAAAAGGACTGTAGCACAAAAAGTAATTCTCTGTTTTACTGCTAGGAAAAGACAGCCCTAGACCCATAACTAGCAAACTTGGCATGGGAGAGACATAGGGGCCTTCAGGAGCCCAAACATTGTTCATTAAAGTGTCACAATGACCATCGGAAAATGCAGCCAGATATGGGCAATTACCAAGGCTGATGTGTGGGAGTTTGCCAACAATGGGTTAGCCAAACCATGGACTTTACACTGGAATGAACACTTGCTTGCCAAAGAGCAAAGGGCCCTTTTCTCTGCACTTGTGCAAACAGACAAAGGGTATTCATGCTGCTCTCATGGTAAGACTTCTTCCCAGTATCTGAGCTCCTTGTCTACATTGGTATATTAACATCAAGTCATCCTCTATGGGGTTTGTCATACTGTTCTATTATTGTGAAGAGACTCCATGGCCAAGGCAATTTATAAAAGGAAGCATTTAAATGTACCACATTTTCTCTATCTATTCTTCAGCTGAGGGGCATCTAGGTTGTTTCCAGATTCTGGCTATTACAAATAATGCTGCGATGAACATAGTTGAACAGATGTCTTTGTTGTATGAATGTGCTTCTTTTGGGTATATGCCTAGGAGTGGAATTGCTGGATCTTGTGGTAGACCGATTTCCAAAGTGGCTGTATGAGTTGGCACTCCCACCAGCAGTGGAGGAATGTTCCCCTTTCTCCACATCCTTTCCAGAATAAACTGTCATTGGTGTTTTTGATTTTAGACATTCTGACAGGAGTAAGATGGTATCTCAGAGTTGTTTTGATTTGCATTTCCCTGATGGCTAAGGATGTTGAACACTTTCTGATGTGTTTTACAGCCATTTTAGATTCCTCTATTGAGAATTGTCTATTTAGTTCTGTACCCCACTTTTTAATTGGGTTGTTTGGTGTTTTGGAGATTAACTTCTTGAGTTCTTTGTAAATTTTGGAGATGAGCCCTCTGTTGGACGTGAAGTTGCTGAATATATTTTCCCAATCCATGGGCTGTCATTTTGCCTTGTTGACTGTGTCCTTTGCCTTACAGAAGCTTCTCAGTTTCAGGAGGTCCCATTTATTGATTGTTGATCTCAGTGTCTGTGCTACTGGTGTTATGTTCAGGATGCGGTCTCCTGTACCAATTCATTCAAGGGTATTTCCTACTTTCTCTTCTAATAAGTTTTATGTTGAGGTCTTTGATCCATTTGGACTTAATTTTTGTGCATGGCGATAGACATGGATCTATCTGCAATCTTCTACATGCCAGCATCCAGTTATGCCAACACCATTTGTTGAAGATGCTTTCTTTATTCCACTGTATAGCTTTAGCTTCTTTGTTAAAAATTTGGTGTTCGTACATGTGTGGTTTAATATCAGGGTTTTTAGCTCGATTCCATTGATCTACCTGTCTATTTTTGTGCCAATACCAACATTTACACAATGGAGTACTACTCAGCGGGGGGAAAAAAATCAATGGAATCTTGATATTTGCAGGCAAATGGATGGAACTAGAAGAAACCATTCTGAGTGAGGTAACCCAGTCACAAAAAGACAAACATGGTATGTACTCACTCATATGTGGATTTCAGACACAGAGTAAAGGATTACAATCCTACAATCCACACTGCCAGAGAAGCTATTAAACAAGGAGAACCCTAAGAGAGATATGCATAGTCCCCTGGAGAAGGGGAAAAGGGACAAGATTTCCTGAGCAAATTGGGAGCATGGGGGAGGGGAGAGGGAACTAGGAGAATGAGAAGGGGAGAAGAGGAAGGGTGAGGAAGATGTGATGGGACAGGGAGGTTGAGTTGGGGGAAGAACAGAAGAGAGCAAGATAAGAGATAATATAATAGAGGGGGACATTATAGGTTTAAAGAGAAATCAGGCACTAGGGAAATGTCTGGAGAACTACAAAGATGACACCAACTAACAATCTAAGCAACAGAGGAAAGGCTACCTTAAATGTCTTCTCCTGATAATGAGATTGACAACTAATTCATATGCAGCAGCTGGTGGAAGTGGAAGCAGACCCCCACAGCTAAACCTTGAACTGAACTGAAATCCAGTTGCTGAGAAGGAGGACTGATGAGCAAAGGGGTCCATACCAGGCTGGTGAAACCCCCAGAAACAGCTGACCAGAACAAGGGAGAGCTCTTGGTCCCCAGACTCATAGCTGGGAAACCAGCATGGCACTGATCTAGACTCCCTGAATGTGGGTGTCAGTGAGGAGACCTTGGAAATCTATGGGGCCTCTTGTAGTGGGTCAGTACTTATCCCTAGCATAGGAATGGACTTTGGGAGCCCATCCCACATGGAGGGATACTCCCTGAGCCTAGACATAAGGGGGGTGGCCTAGGCCCTATCCCAAAGGATATGACAGACTTTGAAGACCCCCTACAGAAGGCCTCACTCTCCCTGAGGAGCAGAAAGGGTATGGGATAGGTAGGGTGTTAGTTGTGGGGGGGAGGGGAGGAGGGAAGGGAGAGGAACCTGGGATTGACATGTAAAATAATCTTCTTTCTAATTAAAATAAAAAATTATTAAAAAGGAAGCATTTAATTAGGGGCTTTCTTACACAGTCAGAGGATTAGTATTGGCTTGGCCTGAGCTTCTGAAGCTTCAAAACCTATCTCCAGTAACACACCTCCTCCAACAAGGCTACATCTCCTAATCTTTCCCAAACAGTTCCACCAATTGGGGACCAAGAATTCAAACATAAGAGCTTATGGGGGCCGCAGGATTATACCAGGACCCACGTAAGTTGTAGAAGGAATTTTTTATTTTTATTTATCTATTTTTAAATTTATCTTATGTATATGGGTGTTTTGCCTGCATGTATGCCTGTATACAACGTGCATATGGTGCCCATGCAGGCCAGAAGGGGGCATCGGACCCCACTGGAACTGCTATTACAGATAGTGGTGAACTGCTATGTGGGTGGTGGGAATTGAACCCTGACCTCTAAAAGAGTAGCTAGTGCTCTTAACCCCTGAGCCATCTCTCTCCAGCCCATGTATCTATCTTTCTATCTATCTATCTATCTATCTATCTATCTATCTATCTATCGCTAGACCATTTCCTATGTATCAAGTGAATGACCAAAAAACCATGTCAGGCTACATGGCCAAAGTGTGTAAAACCCCAAGCAAGACTCCTAAAGCTACAGCTGCCATGATAAAGTCAAAGTCTTCATTATATAACTAGCTATAAAGGAATTGGTAGCAGGCAGCACCAGAAGCTTCCTATTTTGATACTTGCCCTGTTTGCATGCACAGCCTAGCAGTCTGTCCTCTAAGGAAGGGCATGGACTGCTAACACCCACTGACAGATTCTCTCAACTCGGAAACACATTTGTGCTCACAACAACTCAGTGCCCTAACACTGAACAAGTTGCTTGGCTTAATTTACAGTTCTGCATAGATGTCTACATGTGACATTGGCAAGTGGGACCTGCATGGAGGCAGCATTGATAGACCCTCTGAACCAGCTGTAATATTTCATTCAACACAGTAAGTGCAAGTCTAAAGCATATGTCAGCTAGTGTGGAAAACTGTGAAGCTGGGAATTTGCATAGAGCTAACTAAGCCAAGGCCCCTCCGTACATGACTAATCCCGCCTATGAAAACATCCAGTGAAGCCAGGACCACACGGCCCCTGCACCTACCTCCAAACACATGGACATTCTCCTTCAGCACCGTTGTCATCTGGAGTTCCTGAATCTTTGTGCAACGGCCTTTGGGCAACAAAACAATGATGTCTATATTCTTCAATCCCTGAACACTCTCAATGGCAGCACTTCCCGTGTCCCCAGAAGTTCCTAGAAAGATATGGACCCTCCTTTAGAACAAGGGGCATGGATAGAGAATGAAATTGACCGTAAAATATTGAAAGACAGGTGTTTGGTACGAAGCCCCAGGTCCTTAGACATGCTGATAAAATTCAGGACATCATTGAGTATTCTGTACATCTAAAAACATTCTGAGAAGGGATCCATAGTCTTCAGCAGACTGACAAAGAGCCTATGAGTTAATCTTGTCAACTTGATGGTTTTTAGAAGCACCATGGAAACCACCTCTGGATGTGTCTATGAGGGCATTTCCAGAAAGGTTTGACTGAAAAGAGAAGACCAACCCTGAATGTAGGTGACACTCTATGACCTGTGGTCCTGACAAAATGGAACCAAGAGAGCAAGCTGAGTACCAAGCATCCATGCTACCTGGCTCCTGACTGTTCAGACAATGTGACCAGATGCCTCAGGCTCCTGTCGCTATACCTTCCCTGCTGTGTGAACTGTACTCTCAAACTGAACTGTGAGCACCAAACTTTCCTTCTCTAAGTTGCTTTTGTCAGGTATTTTCTCACAACGATGAGAAAATCAACTAATCCAGAATCAATGGCATAAGAATAAGTTAGAAACCCTCTAAAAACTGGCTCTCAACCTTCCTAATGCTGGGACCCTTTAATACACGTCCTCATGCTGTGGTGACCCCCAACCATAAAATTATTTCATTGTTACTTCATAATTGCTATTTTGCTACTGTTATGAATTGCAATGTAAATATCTGTGTTTTCTGATGGTCCTAGGTGACCCCTGTGAAAGGATTATTTGACCTCCAAAGGAATGACAACCACAGAGGTTGAGAATTGCTGATCTAGAAGAACTGATAGCATGAACCTTGAAAGATTCAGTCAAGGGCCTCTTGTGCATGGGCACCCTCCAGCTGGGGTGCTAAAGGATCCTATCCCTTCCCAACACCCACCTACAACAATGGTGACATGCTTCTTTCTCTTCTGAAGGAAGTACTGCAGGAACTGAGCTGTGCAGGACAGGGACAGGTCCTTAAAGGCGTATGTGACCCCATGCCACAGCTCCAATATGTTCAGCCCATTCCTCAGCCTGCTCAGATGGACCACGTCTCTATGGCGGAATCTGCTGAAGGCTTGGTCAATCAGATCTGTGAGGGTAGAGATTGGACAGCAGGCGAAGGTATTAGCTCTTCAAGTTCTCTTTCTACACCTTTAAAGTATTTATCTCCCAGTGCCAGTTAAAAAAATCCCAGAAAATCTGTCTTATATGACATATTTAGAAATGGAATTGTAAAGGTCTAGAAAAATCTAGGGGACATGTATTAAACTGCTTATACATTCCTCTTTAGAACTCCCCAGAGGCTAGAATTGGCTCTAGAAAATGTAGTTTTCAGTTTGTGTGCTTCTTATTGAGTCTTTTATTTTATTTTTATTTATCTTATCTTATGTGTTTTGCCATGTATGTATATGTACCATGTGTGTGCAGTGACTGAAGAGGCCAGAAGAGGGAGTCAGATCCCCTGAAGCTAGAGTTACAGATGGCTATGAGCCACCATGTGACTTCTGGGAACTGAATCCAGGTTCTCTGGAAGAGCAGCCAGTGCTCTTAACTATTGACCCATATCTCTAGCTCATTTGAGTCTTTTTTATAAGCATGTATTTTAATAGAAGATCAAATCATAGACCAAATAAGCCAGTTTCAGCCTCCTAACTTTCTTCCCTAAAGATGGAAGTTTTGCTAGTTTGTTCTTTGTAATATTGAATCTCCTATCTGTGGTACCAGGACCTGGGCATGGCTGATATACAAACACTAAGCTTCTTGAACTTCTGTTGTGGACCACACCTGAGATTTTTATTAAAATGTGGAGTCTGGCAGGGCGGTGATGGCACACGCCTTTAATCCCAGCACTCGGGAGGCAGAGGCAGGCGGGTCTCTGTGAGTTCGAGACCAGCCTGGTCTACAAGAGCTAGTTCCAGGACAGCCTCCAAAGCCACAGAGAAACCCTGTCTCAAAAAAAAAAAAAAAAAAGTGGAGTCTGGGTCAACAGGTCTGATCTGACTTTGAAATGTCTAACTCCTGCCCAGGTGACTCCATCACTGTTGGTCACAGGAATAGTAGTCCTTCCTCCTCCCCAACTACACAACTTACCATTACTTTTGTCGACTTGACACACACCTAGACATATCTGGGAAAAGAGAATATCAACTATGATATTGCTTCCATCAGATTGGCTTGTAGGAAAGTCTGAGGGAACTTCCTTGTTTAATGACTGATATGGGAGGTGTCCCGCTCACTGGGCAGGTGGTTTAGGGGTGTATGAGGAAGGATAAACAAGCCATGGGGAGAAAGCCAGGAAGCAATGCTCCTCCATGTCTTCCCTTCAGTTCCTGCCTCTAGGTTCCTGCCCCTGACTTCCCTCAGTAATAGAGCAGGACCTGAGAGTTGTATGCCGAAAGAAACCTTTTCCTCCCCAATTTGCTTTGGTCATATTACCCTGCAGATTTTTTTCTTGCCTCTCAAAGTGTCACCTGAGAACCAACAGCTGTAGTCTTATATAGGCACTTAATAGAAGGGCAGGCTCCTCATACCCACCCTGTGATATTCGAATGATAATGGATCCATAGACTCACATATGCTTGAATGCTGTTTCTCAATTGGTGGAACTGTTCGGGAAGGATTAGGAGGTGTGGCCTTGGTGGAGAAGGTATGTCACTGGTGTGGACTGGGTTTCAAAAGTCTGTACCATTCCCAGTTAGCTCTCTCTGCTCCATGCTTGTAGATCAAGATGCAAGCTCTCAGCTTCAGTGCCATGACTGAAGCCATGCTCCCTACCATGATGGCCATGGTCTCCAACCATCCAAAACTCTAAGTTCCAAACAAACTCTTTTTTCTCTAAGTTGCCTTGATTATGGTGACTTCTTATAGCATAGAAAAATAACTAAGACACACACACACACACACACACACACACACACACACACACACACACCTATTGAATTAGAGTCTCCTTTTAAAATTGAGATCCTTGAGGGAAATTAATTGCACATTACAGCTTGACGTTGTCCCAGGACACTCAACAAGACAAAATAGTCATCTAGGTGTCCGGATGAATGAGAAAGACATTAATCAACACTCAAGAATTTGAGACTTTAAAATTCTTAATCTTGATGTAATTTAAAAAACAATACTTTTTAGTGGATCATTTGTTATTCATCTCGCTGGAGAAGAAGAGAAGAATGAAGAGTTCTGGATAGTCTAATTCTGAAATTCTAGAATCAGTAAAAATTTTCAAGGTTTGAGAAAGACAATTAGGGATTTTCTGATGTGGCTAATGCTCTTGTACACTGTAAAGATTTGTCACTCATATTGGTTTAATAAAATGCTGATTGGCCAGTAGCCAGGCAGGAGGTACAGGTGGGGCTACCAGACTAGGAGAATTCTGGGAAGAAGGCATAAAGTGAGTTACCAGACAGACACAGAGGAAGCAAGATGAGAATGCCTTACTGAGAAAAGGCACCAAGCCACGTGGCTAAACATAGATAAGAATTATGGGTTAACCACAGAAACAGTTGGCCTGAAAAAGGGAAAGCATATCGACCCCAGATGCTCTTTGGGAGGACAGTACAGGACTAATCCAGCCCCCTGATCATGGATGCCAATGGGGAGGCCCCTGCACTCCTGGGATTTTTAGACATAGAGCAAAGGTTTACCAGCCTATAATCCTCTACCCCAAGGAAACTAGAAATCATGAATGACTCCAGAGGGAGGTGGACTGGCGTTTTGCCCTGGTGGGTGGGAGGGACTTCGAGAGCCCATCCCACTTGAAGGGATTCGCTCTGTCTCTGAACACATGGGGAGGGGCCTAGGCCCAGCACAGGAAGATTTGGTAGACTTGGTGGAACCCTGGTTGGGGGCCCTACCCTGCCTGGGGAGTGGTGGGTGGATGGGGTGGGGGGTAGGTTGGAGGTGGGGGAGAAGGAATGGGGGTGAGGGGAGGGAGAGGGAGAGGGAAAGTATATGTGAAAATAAAAAAAAATAAAAAAAATAAAAAAAATAAAAAAAAAAAAAAAAAAAAAAAAAAAAAAAGAATTATGGGTTAATTAAAGGTGTAAGAGTTTGTTAGTAATAAGCCTGAGCAATAGGCCAAACAGTTTATAATTAATATAACTCTCTGAGTGTTTATTTGGGACTGGATGGCTGCAGGACCCAGTGGGAGAGAAACTTCTATCAACAATTTTCTATGGTTAGGTGATGAATTTACAACCCAGGGAGGGCATGTGTGGTGCTGAGCTGAGGCAGGAATGTTGCAGGAGGGTTCCTCACCATTTAGGTCATGTCTTGGAATGAGCTCCAGGCCAATGAAGAGGGCACACAGCTCCTTCACCAGGCTGCGATAGGAAAGTGTGCTCCAGCGACACATGGTCTCTCTGTCCAGCTGTGGGAGCTCCTCCGGCACATAGAGGCCCCCATCTGGTGCATAGCCAGAGAAGAGGGCCCCCTCAAAGTTGACCCGTGGGGCCATTCCCCGGGTGCTGGTGTACCACATGATCCTGGAAGCCTGCAGAGGGAGAGTCCCAGAGGCAGCTGGTCTTCAAGCATCCAGCACCCCACAGGCTGAAGCTGCATACACACAGTCCTCTGACCTAACCTCTGAGCCACCACTCACTGAGATATGTGTCTCAGACACAGCTATGGCATACCTCATTTGCATCTCACCTCAGCTTTGTCAAATCTTGTGCAAATTATGATCCTTCTGCTCAAAACAGGCAATTCCACTGAGCCTACTACTGGAGCAGGCCAGGAAAAGAACCACAACCCTTACCAGTGACCAAGAAAACCTTGGGATGGAGAAAGGTCATAGCAATAGCAGGTAGCTGATGTTTTTGACAGGCTTCTTTCTTAGTAGGGAAAAGACCAGAACATCTGACTGGCAAATGCTGGTGTGGATGGGGGGAAAGGGTGACACTTATACGCTGTTGGTGGGAGTGCAAATCTGTGCAGCCACTGTAGAAATTGGTGTGATGATTCCTCAAAAAGCTAGACATGGATCTACTATAGGATCCAGATATATCACTCCTGGGCACATTCCCAAAGGACTCTATATCCTATTACAAAGACATTTGCTTATCCATGATGATTGCTGTTCTATTAACAATAGTCAGGAAACAGAAACAACCTAGATGCATGAATAATTGGGAGTCTGTTTTCTTCAAGGATGCAGGCTCTGAGAGGCTACCATGCTTCAACAGATGGTCCCACACCCATGTACTAAGTGGACTCAGCAGGGAGGGGGGTTGTTGTTTTTAAAGAGAAGGAACACATGCAGTTGGGAGGGAAAAGTGGTGGGGAGGAGTCAGAGGGGAAGGAATGGGGACAGACACTTGATCAAAACATATTATAAGCATGTATGGATACTAAATAAAATATGTATTTTTTAAAACAGCAAGTCCCATGTCCCAGGAAACCCTCAATCACAGGCAAATCAGGATGGTGGGGTATTATCACCAATAACCCGTGGCCTGCCTCAGAGCCTAATTGCAGAAGGCCATCAGTAGAGCTTACAAACTGCCTTTGAGACTCTCTAGCCATGGGTAACTAACTGACTTTGGCTCCTGGCACAGATTCAGGACCTTGTGGTCTTTAGAATGAGACAAAGATCATGACAGAATTTAGGGTTCAATGTTAAAGCCCCACAGTAACTAGGGGGGCAATTTGACTATGGCATTTCTATACCCCTGCCCATAAGAAAGGGAAATCTGACATTGACCTCGAAGAATTCTGTTTTCCTTTTCCTTCCCTTTGGCCTCTCCCTGACCCTGGAGATGGACCTCAGGCTTTCTACAATTGCTCTGTCACTGACCTTCACCCTTCTAGCCCTGAAGTCATGGCTTTCTGCTCCAGGTCTCTGACATCTGTGGGTCATGTCCTACCCCCATAAGTTTTATATGAGTTGCCATGAGTCACTCTTGCTGTTTTCAAATGCAGGTGCATTCAGTTTAGAGATAGGGCTGTGCTAAACTACCTACCAGGCAAGTCTACCTTTTGACATTGCAACATGACTTTGCTATCTACAAAGTTCAAGCCTCAGAAGAGTGCCATCAGGTTACAAGAGTGAGTAAATGAAATCACAGAATGTTTGAAAATAACTTCACAATTTCATTTTGGGCTTCATTCATAGCTATCCTCAGTCGTGTTCATTAGACTGCCTGAAACCAAGAATATTATTAAACAGAAGTGGGGTGGATACTGTCATGCTGGGACAGTGGTATAAACAGAAATGACTTTAGAGATCTGGGATATACAGTCATCCCACACAGGACTCCATGACAAAGAACAAAAAGGCAACCCCCAAAAGCCCAATGCAGGCACAGCATCATCTCAGAAGGGTCAGGAGGTCAGAGGCTAGGCAGTGCCTTCAGTAACCGCAGGGAGTTCTGGAATGCTGTGCACAGTGTTACACCTATGCAAACTGGCCTGAAATCCTCGCTGCACAACTTTACCAGACCAGACTAAAGGAAATGTTAAGCGCCCCAAGGGGCTGGGACAGAGCAGATGCAGGCAGGGCTAAAAGGAACAGCTAAAAAGATCATTCCCCCAAAGCCCCATTCTCAGTGGAATGGATCTCATGGTACCCGGGCACGGAGGCGGACTCCAGATTCTGCAACCCAAGAAAGACATGAACAGGGAACAGAGCAAGGGCCTGGCTTGAACCAACTGACGCTAGTGAGTTCTGTATGAGCAATAAGAATCTGAACTGGTTAAGCACAGAGGCTCAAGCTCCTTTCAGGGGTAAGGGCTGTGTTGGTTCTGACAATCACTTCAAGGGACAGCGTTCCCGGCCTAACAACTACAAAAAAACACACCTGATGGTTCATTTTTTAGCAAAGAAAAAAAAAACCCAAAAAACAAAAACAAACAAACAAAAACCAATCAGTTGCACTTGGTTAGACTGTTGTGTGGGGGCTCTGGACTCAGGCCTCCACAGTACATTATTATGGTAATTACTTCTTGAGACTTCTCTGGATTTTATTCCAGAATGAAGACAGGGCAATAAGCACGATAAATAATAACAGTGATATCTGCCTTTGGGCCTGGATTCTGCATCTGGGAAGGCTTAGAGACTAGGCCCCAAGCTGCAGATGGCTACCCTCCGGGTTGGAGTTTAAGGCCTGGGCCTGGGCGCGGGGTCTAGAACCGCTGGAGCGTTCGCAGAGGCCGAAGGCTCCACCCGCAGCCTCTGTACACAGCGCACTGTCCTGGGTTTCGGGGTTCTCTCCGCACTGCCGAATCCCGGCAGCAGGTGGAAAACACGCGAAATCCTCCACCCGCGCGGACGACTGCCATCCCAAAGCCCCAGTTTTGACACGCTGGCAGCGAAACCAAGCTGAGCTGCCGGGGCCGGGACAGCAGCCAGGACTAGACACGTCACCGCGGGGAGCGTGGGGGACACAGCGGGGCCGGCGCGACGTTACCGTGGGGGCGTGGAGCTGCCTGTCTACCCGAGGCCAGTGGGCGACGCTCGCACGGCTCTGCAGTCCCGGGGTTCTGAGTGAGTTTAATCCCAAGGCTGGGGAGGAGCTCTACCGAGAGCGGAGGAGGGCTGTGGAGGAGGGACCTGGAGGAGGGGTGGAAGAAGGGGGAGTGGCAGAGAGGGGAGAGCGGCTAGCCTTCCTGTGCAGCGAGCACCTCTCGGGCCCTGGATTTTCTTTTACCCATTATCTGCGCTGCAACTCTACAGTGAAAAACAAACAAACAAACAAACAAAAAACCTGGTAAAGTCATGTTTTGTTTTTATTATTTAGGTATTTATTTGTTCATTTGAGACAGGGTCTCTCTGTATAGCTCTGTCTAGAACTATCTGTGCCCCCCCAAAACCCCCTCTTGCTGGGATTAAAACCTTCGTTTTGTTTTTAGATGAGAAAACAGAGGGCAATGCAGGAAGAAGGAAAGCCCTTCTGTCTTTGGCTTTCATAGCTCTGGCCATCGACTTAGCTCCAAAAAATCTTCATAGGATAATACTTTTTATCAAAGGTAAATCTAGTCTAGAATAAAATTTAACTCAGTCTCTCCCTCTCCCCTTCCTTTTCTCTACCTGCGCGGCCCCCCTCCCCGCTTCGTAATGGAACTTGATTACCTCGAAGTCCTGATCTTTGGACTCCATTTCCTGAATGCTGAGATCACAGACCTGCAGCACCCACCCCTTGGGCAGGGAATTGAACCAGAACTTTGTGTGTGCTAGGTGAGCACTTTACCAGCGGACCTGCCTTCCCAGCCTCCAATTTATTTTTCAGGGTGGAAAAAACAAGAACTTGGGGGAAATTTTCTCCAAATATGCCCCAATGCCCCTGGATTCACATTCACATTCCTGAGTAAGCAATGGATCTGAGTAAGATGGAGATGACAGGTACAGGCTAAGATTTATTCTTGGTCCTGGGTAGGGCTGGTGCTTGCCCCAGCTAAGTCTCAGGGAGATTCCCCGCCTTGTAAAGCACGTCCCTGGTGCTGCCTATCTTGTTCTTTCTGTGGTCTCTGCCTTCTCAAGTTGCCTCTGTCAAAGCTTCTAGCACACATACCATCCACTTGTCATCTACAGCTTCGGATGTCTCACCCAGCTGCCACTGACTAGACTGGGAGAGTCTCAGACTCCCCTGAGTAGGTGACACTAAGAGACTGTCCCTGCCCAGGGTTTGGGATAGGTCTTCCAAACACAAGGTGGGGCCAGAGGCTTGCCATGGAGTTGACACAAGGGTCAGAGGGACCAACCCATTGAGTGTGTATAGGTCAGTCAGGGGCCTCCTCCAAAGTGTTCCTGTGCTTTCTGTGAGGTTCATTTAATCACCCAGAGACCAGGGAAACTGGGACTCACTAAATGCCATAAAAATCAGCAGCGTTTGCTACAGTGTTCCCAAGAAGTCTTCATAAGCATCCAAGGACAGCAGCACCATCCACAGACCTCTTCTGCCAGACTCTCTGCCTGGCTCCAGCAGGCCTACAGGACAGCACCATCCTGGGGCCAGGGAGCAGCTTTCTCTGAAGCTCGCTTTGACCGCTCATGGAGGGGAGAATCTAAGGCCCGAGGAACAACTGAGTTAATTATTAGGAGCCTCTGCCTGGGATGTTCACAGCAGGGGCTACGGAAGGCCCAGGAAGAAGGCTGAACTCTGAGAGCAGCCAGCACAGTAGAACTGTGGAGTCCATATTCTAGTTTGGATCCACATAAGAGCTTCTTCCATCTTCTTAACAGTCTTCTATTGTAATATATATGTAGATTTAAAACTATACAGTATTTAGTTCTTTCAAATAATCAGACTGGAACTGGAGAGATGGGTCAGCTGTTCAAAGCATAGGCTGCTCTCCTGGAGTTCAGTTCCCAGCACCTACATGGCAGCTCACAGCCATCTATAATTCTAGATGGGGGAGGGGGAACCTGACCTCCACAGGCAAACATGCAGGCAAAACACTCACACACATACAATAATAAAAATTAAAAATAAAATAAACAGAGCAAGGCAATCTTATTGCCAATCTTGCCCCAAAGACATCAGGTAGAATGAGATGTAGCACTTCACAGGCCATGCACGTAATTTAAAAAATACATTATTTGCATTAGGATGACAAAAGAGAGCTGAAAGAAACCACAGGATTCAGAATAATCAGCAGTATATTTTGCTTACATTCCCAATGTGAACAGCAAATCTTTGCAGAGCCCAGAGCAGCTTTTGTGTGGTGGGGTCCGAGGAGGCTGGCCATCTAAGTGGGGACAGAAAGCTGCTGGATCTTTGACCAGGGCTTCTATCTCTCTCCTTCCTTGGACTCTGGTTTCAGTTTATAATCAACCATGCTGACCTTGATTGTGTCATCTACCAGAAGAGCTTCTGGTGATTATCTGTGGTTCTGAAGGTCAAGGCTAACTCCACCATTTTCCCCTCCACACAATGGGTGGCTGGAAGCCAGTGCTGAACTGAAGCCCAAAGTTTTAAACACAAGCAGCTGCAACCTTCTGCTCATCCACTTGAATCTGTAACTTAATAACATCACAAGCTGCCCCACCACCAATCAATTCAAACCCTAAGTTTCTGTGATTCAAACCCTAAGTTTCTCCTAAGGATCCACACCTTCTGATAGAGCCAGGCTAGAACTGAGAGCTCCTGGGAGGGCAGCAAGACCCCAAAGCAGCCCCAGGGCAGACTCCACCAACCCCAGAAGATCTCACTCAGGCTGGCCACCAACTCACTATGTCCTCAGGGAAGATGATCCTGAATCGATAGTCCTCCTGCCCCCACTCCCATATGTTAATAAGTCTAGTCTTTCTTTCCTTCTTTCTTTCTTTCTTTCTTTCTTTCTTTCTTTCTTCCTTTCTTTTCTTTTCTTTTTTTTTGTTTTGTTTTGAGTCTAGTGTTTCTTTTGAGGAAACTTCTGCAGTTAGAGAGTGATAGTGGTTGCACACATTTGTAAATTTTTAAGGACAATGAGGTTGTGTGTGGTAAGGAAGTAACGTTTATGCTATAGAAATTATTAAAGTTACAAGGGGTGTGTGGGTGCATGCGTGTGCGTGCACGCACATGCTTCTCAGATAGGGAAAGTGTCCAGGGCCCCAAGTGATAGACTGAGTCCCAGTAAGAATGTTGTTACTGTAACCAGAATCCCAGGATTTAGTGTTATCTGTTACTTTCAGATGAATCTTAAAACTACCCTTTATTAGGAAATCTGGCAACCTTCGGAGACAGTGGGTTAATTAAACTGGATGATTATTTAACAACATCCTCAAAGGATGAAGATAACATCCTCAAAATCTGTCTTCAACTTAATTTCTGGCTGGCAGGACACATAAGGCAGGGGTTCTCAACCTGTAGGTCTCAACCCCACTAACTCATCACTTTTGATTGCCATATGGATAATGTTCATGTGCTCATACACATAGGTGTGAAATCTTGTTGCAGACCGCCCCCCCCCAATACCTGAAAGTAGTGTGGCCACCACGAGGGAGAAAGCCATCAAGTGATGGAGGCCACTATGACCAGGAAATTCATAAAGTGATGGAGGAAGAGAAGGCTGGGGTGTTGGTGGCTTCCACGAGCAAGACCTATACTTGCCTGTTTAAACCTGTTCTCTCTTCCTGAATGTCAAACAAAATCCTAACTACCACATTTTTTTGTTGTTGTTGCTGTGGTTGTTTTGTTTGGTTTTAATCTTTATTACATTCACGTGTGTGTGTGTGTGTGTGTGTGTGTGTGTGTGTGTGTGTGTACACATGCAAGCACAGCACACTTGTACAGGTCAGAAGACAACACTTGGAAATCTATTCTTTTCTTCTCCCACATGATCACAGGGATCCAACATCAGGCAAGTGTGTTTACCCTCAGAGCTATATTGCTGGCCCTAACCATTAAATTTCCTTGGGATTTGGTTGGTTCCTTGGAAACCAACAGACCAAATGAAAGAGAAGGAAAAATGAGAAGCATATGAGAAGGACAAACAATCATGCTAAATGTGGACTCTGGGGCTGGAGAGATGGCTCAGAGGTTAAGAGCACCGACTGCTCTTCCAGAGGTCCTGAGTTCAATTCCCAGCAACCACAAGGTAGCTCACAACCATCTGTCGTGAGATCTGGTGCCCTCTTCTGGTGTGCAAATATACATGGAAGCAGAATGTTATATACATAATAAATAAATAAATAAAATCTTTTAAAAAAAAGTGGACTCTGAAGAGTGTTGCCATGCCAATGCAAAATGTCCTGCACAATCCTCCCAGGAGTGGTACTGCCCTTGGCACCATTGCTCAAGCCCCAGGGTTAGCATTCTTTTTTTGGGGGGGGGCGTTAGCATTCTTGAGTTTACTCTTATCACTCAAGTTCAACCCACCAATCCATTCAGCACCCCCAGTTTTGCCCACAAGATGCATGGTTCACTTTCCACAACTCCAGCTCCCCACCTCCTCCTCACTTCCTCTTTGTCCTGTCCACCCATATCCCCTTATCCCCTCAGTAGGACCGACCCCAGCACTCAGTGACCAAAGGCTTCACAATAATATTCATTGCTGTTAGCATTTGTTTCTGAGCCGGTGTGGCCCCCGAGTGCTTTCTCCAGTCTCTTTGAGGCACCGCATCCTCATCTGCTGTGATGAAGGAGCAGCCCAGGTTCTTTTCCTTTTCAGAATAAGCCATGCCTTCTCTTTTTGAGACAAGGTTCCAAGGTTGGCCTTCACCCATTACACAGTCAAGGATGACCTTGGAGTCTAATTCTCCTACTTCCATCTCCTGAGTTCTGGGATTAAAAGTGTTTACCATTACACCTGGCTTATGCAATGTTTTGGAGCAATGCACCAAGTCTGCACCTGTCTTTCCTAGGAGACAACAGGTGTCTTTTGCTACATCAGAGAGCCTTAGCACACCCTAGAGTCCTTACTTTGTCACCCTGTGTTATGTGACACTCAGACTAGAAGACACAAACAAATGTTTTTTTTTTGTTTTAGTTTTTATGACATTTATTTATTTGTGTGTTTGTGTACAAGTATGCACACACATGTGCCTAGCACACAGGTGTAGCTCAGAGGACAACACTTAGAAGTGTGCTCTCTCCTTCTACCAAGTGTATCCCAGGGATCACCATCAGGTCAACACCACGAAAGAACAGAGAAAACGAGAAGAGTATGGGGTCGGGGGACAGATAGCCACACTCACACCTGACTGGGGGTTGTTTAGAGTTACACCCTTCTCTCTTAGGTGGTACTACTGTGCCAACGTGAATGAAGGCGGTTACATTACCGGCCACTAGATGGCAGTATGTGGCCAAAGGCGCTTGGGACTGGTGATGTGGTCAGCTCATTTTGGTTTTGATGTGTATTGCGGCATGGGGTGGGATCCTTAGAGGATGGAGATAGAATTTTTACATTAAAAGAAAATTTAATTAATTTTCTGGAAGGACTTAAAAATAAAGGGAATCCTAGCTTTTTCCAAAAAGCAGAGAGAATTGGCAACAGGAGAATTTTCCCATGAGGACTCTCTCCTTTCTAGTCTCCTCAGTCAAGTCCCAGGTGTGCGCTCATGCTAGGCCCAACTTCATGTTTTTCTTGCTCTCCAAGTGCAGCGTCTTTTACAGCTTTTTCTCACATCTCCACTGTTTGTGGCTAAGTGGTGATTGCAAAGGAGCAACAGTTGAAGAAAGTATTTGCAGTGTGTTATCACCTGGTCAGGTGAACGGTCCATATTGACTGACATAAAAGCAGAGCCTGGAGGCTCCTCTCCAGGGTTATCTACTCCTCGAATTTCCTTCTGATGAGACTAATACGCTCATTCATCCTCAGGAAAGCCCTGCGTTATAGAAGAACAGTGGAGCTATCTGGAATGGGCAACAGGAGACCATAATACTCCTATGGAGGCCTGCAAAACAAATAAATGTGTGTGGTGGTGTAACTAAAATACATGATACACACGCATAAAATGACTAAAGAATTTAAACTACTTTAAAAGGAAATGAAACAGATATGCGCCAAAAAAAAAAAAAAAGACTTCAAATGAAAAAACAGATGAGCTGGAAACAAAGTTAAATCCATAGGTGGGTGGAGGACTTAGGGTTAATGTCTACCCTACCCACTTGTAACCAAGCAGACAAGTGACACAAAGAAAGCTGTTGACCTGCTTACACAATTTCTGAACTTGATTAATCCAAACTGAGGTGTCTGTCTTGAATGGATGTGACACGGGGTGGGGGTGGTTAAAAGCAGAGTCCTTGACATTGTTGTTACTGGCCTGTGCTTCCTGTTTCAGGTGTCAGTAAGGTGCTGCTTTCACAAGAAAGCACTGGAGACTAAAATAGGGGTGTATTTGAGGGAGAAGAAGTAATCTGGTTCAGAAGATGGAGGGCTAGAAAATACATGTAAACTTACGAAGCTGCTCCCCAAACATGCCTGAGATGCATTCATTAAAGAAGAAACTGAAGAGAAAATCATTCCCAGACCATGTTAGGATCCCATCGGCTGTGGCATCCCCAGATACCCAATTATTTTAAATAGGGAATAGCAGTAGATGAAGAAAGGACCAACTGTCCCAGCACCAAAATAGCAATGTTGTTTATACCAAGTGGCCAGATGGACAGCCTGCAAATCCACAAGCAGGTTATTTATTTATTTATTCATTTATTTATTTATTTATTTGTTCAGGCTCTTATTTGGTAGCCCAGGCTGGCCCAGATTCACTTGGTAGATTCCCTCCTGTTTTTATCTTAATTTCTGACTGCCAAGTTGTTTATTAATACTTTAACAATTAAAAGAATCACACACACACACACACACACACACACACACACACACACTCACACACTCACACACACACACACACACATCGATGCCTGGGGGCATGGGCAGCCTCCAGTAGTGTTGGGCTCAAAAGGAATCCAAAGCATCTTTGAGTACTAGAATATTCTATCTGAGGGGGTTAGGGAAAAAGACATACTCTCTCTCGATGGTTTTCTTCTTTATTCTCCATTCTTTGTGAATTCCTGTCCCAAAGTTGGATGCCAGATGGTCCTTAATCCTAAATAGTCTTTATAATAAAAACCTGGAGTCAGATATCGGGTAAAGGCTGAAAGATGAGAGAAGTAAAGGACCAGACATAGTCACTTCTTACCTCTCCGACTTCTCAGAGCCAAAGGGCCGAGATCCTGTCTCCACCTTATCACTTCTTGTCTGTTTGTACAGACCTCTAGACCTCCATGGTTAACTAGTGCTAGCTCTGTTCTCTGATCTCTAAGCAAGTTTTATTAGTCAGAACACAAACAAAATATCACAATACATGGTGTTTTCCAGAGCAGTTCCAATTTGTAGTTACCAGTATTAAGTTAACTTTTGTTACAGATTTTCAACCATACGCAATTCCTTAACTTTTTTTTTGTTTTTTTCATTAATAAGGTAGAACAGCATAAAATAACCTTCTCTGCCACTGCATCAGACTCAGGACTAGAAAAACCCCATGACAAATTTTGAGCCCGAGCACCTAGTTGTAATAACAGTTGAGCTATAACCAAGACACATGGAACACGAAAACCCAGGCATCCAAGACCAGCTAAAAACAAGCATACACTGGCTGCATCATTCACACATTTCCATCCATACACACAAAATAGACAGGACCTGATGGAGGAAGTTCTTCTGTGTATATGTCTCTCTTATTGGTTAATGAATAAAACACTGTTGAGCAATAGGGAAGCAAGATAGGAGGGACTAGGAGAGGAGTAGGATTCTGGGAAATGTAGTAGAGAGGAGAGTCACCATGTGATCACCAGGAAGAGAGGACACATAAGGCCCACATCCTTGATAAGTCCTTATGAAATATATAGATTAGTAGTTATGGTTGATAATTAAGACTAAGCTAGCAAATAAATCCTAGTCACTGGCCCACAGCATTGTAACTAACATAAGACTCTGTGTGTTGTTTGGGGGCCCTAGCATGGTGGCGGGCTCGGGCGGCTGGCGGAGTTATCGTTACAAGGTCCTTTTAACAGAAAGATGAACAAAACTTTTCCCAGGGATCCATGTTAGCAATGGAAAAATTGAATAAATGATCAGGAACCATATATCCAAGCATAAACAACAGAATACAAGAAGTAAAAGAGAAAATCTCAGGTGTTGAAGATATGATAGAGGAAATAGATTCATCAGTCAAAGAAAATGTTAAATCCAAAAAATTCTTAACACAAAATATCCAGGAGATCTGGGACACCATGAAAAGACCAAACCTAAGAATAACAGGGATAGAAGAAGGAGAAGATCAAGTTAAAGTCACAGAAAATATATCAACAAACTCATAGAAGAAAACTTTCCCAACCTAAAGAAGGAAATGCCTATGAAACCTTCAGAACTCGAAATAGACAAAATCCCCCCAATTAGTCCCCTTGCCACATAATAATCAAAACACAAAATAAAGAAAGAATATTAAGAGTTGCAAAGGAAAAAAGCCAAGTAACATATAAAGGCAGACATATCAGAATTACACCAGACTTCTCAATGGAAACTCTGAAAGCCAGAAGGTCCTGGACAGACATGCTGCAGACACTAAGAAACCACGAATGTCAGCACAGACCACTATACCCAGTAAAGCTTTCAATCAGCATAGATGGAGAAAACAAGATATCCCATGACAAAACCAGATTTAAACAATACCTATTCACAAATCCAGCCTTACAGAAAGTACTAGAAGTAAAACTCCAACCCAAGGAAGTTAGCTGCAACCACAAAAACACAGGCAACAAATAAACTCACACCAGTAAACCTCAAAGAAGGGAAACAGACAAACACTACCATCAGCAACACAGACCAAACATAACAGGAATCAACACTCAATGGTCATTAGTATCTCTTCATATCAATGTGAAAAGACACAGGCTAACAGAATGGGTACAAAAATAGGGCCCATCCTTCTGCGGCATACAATTAACACACCTAACCCTCAAAGAAAGAATTACCTCAGAGTAAAGGGCTGGAAAAATATTTCCAATTATATAGACCTAAGAAACAAGTGGTTGTAGCTATATCTGACAAAATAAATTCAAATAAGTTCAATCAAAGGAGGTGGAGAAGGACATTTCATATTCATCACAGGAAAAAGCCATCAAGATGAAGTCTCAGTTTTGAACATCTGTGCCCCAAATACGACAGCACCAACATTTGTAAAAGAAACATTACTCAATCTTAAATCACACATCAAACCTCACACACTAACAGTAGGAGACTTTAACACTCTACTCTCACCACTTGACAGGACTACCAGACAGAAACTTAGCAGAGAAATAAGGGAACTAAAAGATGTTATGACTCGAATGGACTTAACAGGTATCTATAGAACATTTCACCCAAAGACAAAAGAATACATCTTCTTCTTAGCATGGAACCTTCTCTAAAATCGACCACATACGCAGAAACAAAACAAACTTTAACAGATAAAAAAAAATTGGAATAACTCCCTGTATCTTATTGGACCACCATGGCTTAAAGTTAGAATTGAAAAGCAACACTAATTGCAGAAAGCCCACAAACTCATGGAAATTGAACAATGCTCAACTGAATCACTGGATCAAGGAAGAAATAAAGAAATTAAAGACTTCCTAGAGTTCAGTAATACTGAATGCATAGTATACCCAAACTTATGGGACACTATGAAAGCAGCGTTAAGAGGAAAGTTCATAGCACTAAGTATCTACGTTAAGTACCTGGAGAAATCTCACACTAGTGACTTAACAGCACACATGAAAGCTCTAGAACAAAAAGAAGCAAACTTATCCAGTAGAGTAGATGACAGGAAATAATCAAGTTGGGGACTGAAATCAATAAAATAGAAACAAAAGAATACAAAGAATCAATGAAACAAAGAGTTGGTTCTTCAAGAAAATCAACAAGATAGACAAACCCTTATCCAAACTCACCAAAAGGCAGAGAGAGAATATCCAAATTAACAAAATCAGAAATGAAAAGGGGGCATAACAACAGACACTGAAGAAATCCAGAGAAGCATCAGGTCATACTTTGAAAACCCGTCCTCCACAAAATTGGAAAATGTAAAGGAAATGGACACATTTCTAGAAAGGTACTACATACCAAAATTAAACCAAGACCAGATAAACAATTTATATAGACCTATAACCCCTAAGGAAATAGATGCAGTCATCAAAAATCTCCCAACAAAAAAAGCCCACTGCCAGATAGTTTCAGTTCATAATTCTACCAGAACTTCAAAGAAGAACTAATACTGATTTGATACTTCTCAAATTGTTCCACATGATAGAAACAGAAGGGGCACTGCCAATTTTTTTTTTTTTACAAGGCTACAGTTACCCTCGTAAAACCACAAACCACACAAAGACTCAAATAAGAACGAGAATTACAGACCAATCTCCTTCATGAACATTGACACAAAAGTCCTCAATAAAATACTGGCAAATTGAATCTAAGAACACATCAAAAAAATGATCCACCATGATCAAGTTGGCTTCATCCCAGAGATGCAGGGATGATTCAACATATGAAAATCTGTCAATGTAATCCACCATATAAATAAACTGAAAGCAAAAAAAAAAAAAAAAAAAAAAAAAAAAAAAAAAAAACGCCACATAATCATCTCATTAGATTCTGAGAAAGCCTTTGGCAAAATCCAGCACCCCTTCATGTTAAAGATCTTGGAGAGATCAAGGATACAAGGAACATATCTACATAATAAAAGCAATATACAGCAATATACATTTAACATCAAATTAAATGGAGGAAAACTCAAAATGATTCTACCAATCTCAGGAACAAGACAAGGCTGTCTACTCTCTCCACATCTATTCAAAATAGTACTCAAAATTCTAGCTAGAGCAAAGAGAAAACAAAAGGAGATCAAGGGGATACAAATTGGAAAGGAAGAAGTCAAACTCTTGCTATTTGCAGATGACATGATAGTATACATAAGTGATGCCAAAAATTCTACCAGGGAACTATTACAGCTGATAAACACCCTCAGTAATGTGGCAGGATACAAGATTAACTAAAAAAAATAGTAGCCCTCCTATATATAAATGATAAAAGGGCTGAGAAAGTAATCAGAGAAACATCACCCTTTACAATGGCCACAGAAATCATAAAATATCTTGGGGTAACTCTAACCAAACAAGTGAAAGACCTGTATAACAAGAACTTTAAGTCTTTGAAGAAAGAAATTGAAGAAGATATCAGAAATTAGAAAGATCATTTATGCTCTTGGATAGGTAGAATCAACATAGTAAAAATGGCAATCTTACCAAAAGCAATCTACAGATTCAATACAATCCCCATCAAAATCCTAACACAATTCTTCACAAATCTCAAAAGGATAATACTCAACTTCATATGGAAAAACAACCCAGGATAGCCAAAACAATCCTGTTAAATGAAGGAACTTCCGGAGGCACGACTATCCCTGACATCAAGCTCTGCTATAGAGCTATAGTAATGAAAGCAGCTTGGTATTGGCATAAAACAGGTGGATCAGTGGAACTGAATTGAAGACCCTGATATTAATCCATACACCTACGAACACCTGATTTTTGGCAAAGAAACCAGAATTGTAAAATGTATAAAAAGGAGGCATCTTCAATAAATGGTGCTGGCACACTTGGATGTCAATATGTAGAAGAATGCAAATAGATTCATATCTAACCCCATGCACAAAAATCAAATCTAAATGGATCAGAGACCTCAGCATAAATCTAGCTACACTGATCCTGATAGAAGAGTAAGTGGGAAGTAGCCTAGAATGCATGGTCACAGGAGACCACTTCCTAAATAGAACACCAGTAGCACAGACACCGAGAACAACAATTAATAAATGGGACCTCCTGAAACTGAGATACTTTTGTAATGCAAAGGACACAGTCAATAAGACAAAACGACAGCCTACAGAATGGGAAAAGATTTTCCACCAACCTACCACCATGAGACAAAGGACTGATCTTCAAAATATATAAAGAACTCAAGAAACTATACATCAAAATACCAAATAATCCAATTTAAAAAATGGGATACAGACTTAAACATAATTCTCAACAGAAGAATTTCAAATGGCTGAAAGACACGTAAGGAATTGATTAACATCCTTAGTCATCAGGGAAATGAAAATGACTCTGAGATACCATCTTACACCTATCCAAATGGTTAAGATAAAAAACACTGATGAAAAACAAAACAGACAAACACCCCCCCCCCAAAAAAAAAAACACTGATGAGAGCTTATTCTGGAGAAGATGTAGAGTAAGGGGAACATTCCTCCATTGCTGGTGGGAATGCAAACTTGTACAGCCAGTTTGGAAATCAGTATGGCAGTTCCTCAGGAAAATGGGAATCAGTCTACCTCAAGACCCAGCAATACCACACTTGGGCATATACCCAAAGGAAGCACATTCATACCACAGGGCATTTGTTCAACTATTTTCATAGCAGCATTATTCATAATATCCAGAACCTGGAAACAACCTAGATGCTCCTCAACTGAGGAATGGATAAAGAAAATGTGGTACATTTAACACATTTACTCAGTGGTCAAAAAAAAAATCTTGAAATTTGCAGATAAATTGAAAAAAAAAAAAAAAAAACATCCTGAGTGAGGTAACCCAGACCCAGAAAGACACAGTATGTACTCATTCATAAGTGGGTATTTAGATGTAAAACAAAGGATAACCAAGCTGTAATCCACAAAACCAGAGAAGCTAGGTAAAAAGGAAGACCTTAAGAGGGTCATTCAAGGGAGGTCCCAGGATGGGGAAATAGTTAAGATCTCCTGAGTAAAGTGGGAGAGGGTAGGAGGGAGGAGATGGGAAATGGGAACATGAGGGATCAAGATGGGGTTAGGGAGAAAACTGGTGCCAGGGAAACTCCAGGAATCCACAAAGATGACCTCAGCTAAGACTCCTAGCAATAGTGGAAAGGATGCCTGAGATGGCCTTCCCCTGTAATCAGATTAGTGACCACCTAACTCTCATCATGGACTCTACATCCAGTAACCGATGGAAGAAGATGCAGTGATCCACGGCCAAGCAGTGGCTGAGCTCCTGGAGTTCAGTTGAAGAGACAAAGTAGAGATCATATGAGCAAGGGGGGGGGGGTGTCAAGATCACTATGGGGAAAACCACTGAAACAGCTGACCCCAGCTCACGGACTCTGGAATGGCACCCGGGGAAACTGCATGGGACTGAATGAGGGCATCTGAATGTGGATGATGGTCATGTGGCTTGATCTGTTGTGGGGCCCCAGGCAGTGGGACCAGGACTTATCCTCGGTGCATGAACTGGCTTTTTGAAGCCCACTACCTATGGCGGGATACCTTGCCCAGCCTGATTCATGGGGAGGGCCTTTATCCTGCTTCAACTCAGGAGACTTTGGTGACTCCCCAAGTGGGGCTTTATCCCCTCTGAGGAGGAGATAGGGGTGGGATGAGGGATGGGGAGATGGGGAGGTGATAGGAGGAGGGGGAACTGGGGTTGATATTTAAAGTGAAAAAATGTTATTAAGTAAATTTTAAAAAAGAGAGAAAAAGAGAAGCAGTGCAGGCTGCTCAAGATTGAAAGAAAACCCTAATGTGTAAGCTGGAAGAACATTTGGAGGATTTAGAGACAGAGTTTTAAGAGCGAGGAAGGTGTAACAGAGTTTATTCAAGGAGAACAGATTTGTTCCCAGTGGAGCAGGAGAGCAGGGTCTGCTGAGGGAAGAATCCCAGACCAAACACTGGGAATGAGAGAGGCAGGCAGACAGACAGACCAGGGAAGGGGCAGGGGCGGGAGCATAATTCCAAAATCCCAGTTAAGGGGCACAATTCTTCATATGGTGGGAGACAGTTCCAGTATGGATAGATTTTTCAGTGAGTGGGAAACAGATTTAGAGTCGACACTGCCCAATTCTAAGCCTGTGCCAAAGATTAAAGCATAGTGATGGGGAGGTCCTTCTGTTCGCTGTGAATGTTTCTCTTATTGGTTGACGAATAAGCTGTTTTGGCCAATGGACAGGCAGGATTTAGCCAGGTGGGAAATCCAAACAGGGATAGAGAAAGGTAGTAGGCAGAGTCAAGGAGAGGCCACGTAGCTACTGGACGCCCAGGTATTCTTTGGTAAGCCAAGACTACATGGAGATGCACAGATTAGCAGAAATGGGTTAATAATTAACAGAGAGCTAGCCAATAAGAAACCTGACGATCAACCGGACAGTTTATAATTAATATAAGCCTCTGTGTGTTTATTTGGAACTAAACGGCTGTGGAACTGGGCGGGACAGAAACTTCCATCTAAAGCTTCGGGAGTCCCCTGTGAGAGCCTGGGTCAAAAAAAGTGTGTATGTGTGTGTGTGTGGGGGGGGTGTCCTTGAGCAGAACATGTTCTGAAGGATGGGTCAGAACTTAGGTGAGGAGATTCAGAACTCATAACACAGTTAAAAACCTTAGGAAAGTGTAATCTGAAGATTTTCATACAGTCCAGTATTACTGGATTCTTCAGTTCTGTAGACGTGTGGTGACAATCTCTTAGCATAAGTGTCCTTAGAGGACAGGTTCTGGTAAGGTGGAGCATGTGCTCTATCAGGACAGCAGTTTCAGAATCCGGAAAGGCATATTTGGTGCTGGGCGTAGAGAGGCATGTAGAAGAGTGTAGAGGGAACAGGTGCTCATAGGAAGCACTGGATAAAGCAGCCATGTGAGTCACTCAGGGCTGTCTCCTCAGGGGAGGAAATGGATACCTGTTTTCTACCCAGAAGGCCAGGAATGGATGTTGTTAATGACCTGGGGACTTGACCTCACCCATAATGTTTATCCCAGGTTTTTCCTCCCTAGATCTTTATCTTTAGTTTTGTTTCTCAGCCCAGAACGCCTCCTTAGGGGAGATGTCACATGCACTTTATAGCCAGCTGACTTCTAGCTATGTTGCTAACAGACCACACCAGGTCTTAAGCTATAAACACATCTTCATGGCCACATGTACTTTGCAAAATATGTAGTCACTCCTGAAGCTTCATCAGACACATAGGACTGGGATGATTATTACAAGGAGACTTCCCCCCAAAATTATACTGAGTCAGGTGTCAGACTCCAGAAGTTTGAACCTGCGAACCAGAGCCCACCAGGATTGCTGCTCTGCTGGCCATGACACTTGCAGGGACTCCCACAGGGGAGTGCTTGAAAGTACTCAGAGTTTAGTAGGGAAAATAAAGCCCAGTGTGTGAGCCAGAGGCAGTGGTCCCCACTAAGCCGGTTGCATGTCTAGGGCAGATAGACACAATGGTGAGGGCAAGTGTCCTGACTGAAGGAAAGGGCTGGGAGGCATAAGGAAGCTCACAGACACAGAAGTCCTTAGCCTTCATCCTAAGGAGAAGTTACCAGTCTGGCCAAAGGGAAACTACACTGAGAGAAGAAGGGAAAGCACACGAAAAGCAAAGAGGTGTGGAAGCCACAGCCCCAGTGACTAAGGCAGAGAACCTTGAAGCAAAGGTGGGGCAGAGGAAGCTAGGCTGACAGGGGGTTTCTGGTCAGGTCATGAGGGCTTTGAGATTCACTTTCACAATGAAGGTCCCTTCCTTTTTGGGAAAATTATAAGGAATACTTTGAAGTGCTGCAGGAATGACAGGCCTATCAGAGGTGTACAGCTGAGGAGGAACAGACCTGGAGCTCTGCACGCTGATATCTGTGCAGACACGGCATAGACAGGATGGGAGGGTGGAAACATCAAGGGAAGAGGCTGATACCGAAGTCCATACAGAGGAGAGAAATAGGGGGTGAAGGGGTGCTTGCTGAGAACTGTTTCAGAGGCAAGAAATGTGGGAGTTGACGGTTGACAAGGTACCACCACCTCTGCTCTTTACCATAAACAAGAGCATCTGAGATTTTTGGAAGCATCCCAATGCCATCTCCTCATGGGCAGTAGCAGCCAGGCCAAACTCCCAGTGTCATCCCTGTCTCCTGTTCTTTATTTGGAGGCAGGCATGGGAAAGTGAATAGATGGTGCCTTCCTTCTTCCACTGCTGTGATTCTGCAGAATTGAATCAGTATCAGTTCACACAGCACCTGATGACAGGGATGCCCTCTCGGCACTCCAGAAGGGAGGCTTGTCTGGACTGTGGAACTGCTGGAATCATTGAGGAAGAACTCTCAGAAAACAAAACAGCACCGAGGACTGATGACAAGTAATTTTATATGATAATGCAAATGCAGTACGTGACACTGCCATAAACACCACAACTAGAAGCTCTGGTGGGATAATCACACACTGTGAAGGTGTGACTTTGCCAAGGTGCCTTCTGATTGGTTTAATAAAGAGCTGAATGGCTAAGAGCTAGGAAGGAGAAGCTAGGTGGGATTTCTGGAGAAAGAGGGAAAGAGGAGTTAGAATCTAGGTACGTGGGAGACACCAGGGAGACACCAAAGAGGTTGGACATATGGTACAGAGGAGAGGTAACTGAGCCACATGACAGAATGTAGATTTATAGAAACAGGTTAATTTAAGTTATAAAAAGCTAGCTGGGGGAAAGCCTAACCTAAAGTCAAGCTTTCATATTTTTAATAAGTCTCCCTGTCCATAAGAAGCCACTTGATGAGGAAAGAGTTATTTCAAGTACAATGTCTTGATCACAGTGCATCACTTCCCTCAAGTCAGGCGGGAACTCAAGCGGCTTCTGGGGCAGGAGTCAAAGCAGAAACCACAGAGGCAGAGGCACTCTGCTTATTGGCTCCCTCCGTTTGTTTTCTATACAGCTCAGAACCGGCACTGCCCATGATGGGCTGGACCCTTCCATGTCAATCACTAATCCAGAAAATTCACACACAGGCTCACCTACCAGGCCAATCTGATGGGGGCACTTTCTCAGTTGGGATTCCCTCTTTTCAGATGACTCTAGCTTGTGTCTAGTTGGCAAAAGAACTAACAACATGGTGTTATGTGAAAATGGCTTTGAGTTCCCAGGCATTTCTCCCTGTGTTACATATATGTCTAAGAGTATGTATGTTTCCCAACTTTTTATTATTACACACATACACATAATAAGTATTGCTACTTGTTAAAATATACATGCATTCTAGTGATACTACATGCATGTATATGTATGTATACATGTACAAACACATGTTTGTCCATTATTATGTGTATGGCATGTGTGGCTATTATACATATGCACAAACATTTTGGGGGCACTCTCTGATTTCATGAGGGTGGTAAGTCACCAGAAAGACCGTAGCCCTAGGACTTTGTACCTGATTAGCTCTCACTAATGTTTGCTCACTTAAAGTAAACCTCTGCCTTGCCCATCCTTGCCCATATCATTGGCCATTGCTCATAGGAGTCAATGTTTACACCTGGCAATAAGGAAATCAACAATCTCTGGTGTGTGGTTATCATCCGTGAATAAGTAGTCCCTTATAAAATAGCAAACAGTTGGCAACTCGGCAGTAGAACTGCTGTGGTTAGCTGTGTGAAAGGAACCTCACTGCCTTCATAAGTGCCTGCAATATGAGCCAAACAAAGCATATTAAAAGAACTATTACTATAATAACAGGTAAGTGCTAGACTAGGCACCGAGGTGTAGGTCTTAGGTCTGAAGGTCTGGCCCTTCTGTCAGCAGCTCTTCAAGATCTAATGTTGAGTTGGGAGGAGAGGTTCAGCCTGTTCCAAACTGGGTAGAGCAGACGTTATTGGCTGTTTGGTCTCTTGCCACTTGTGATATTACTGACCCGATGAAGTTTTTCCAGAAGCACTGGAAATGGCAATGGGCAGGGTGTGATCTCATGGAGTCTTGTGCCTGTGGCTGCTTCATTGCATGACTTAGTGTACATCTTTTAAAGATTTTATTTTATTTTTAAGAGTGTGGGGGGAGGGCGGTGCCTGAGGAAGCCAGAAGACAGTGATGGATCCCCTGGAGCTGGAGTTACAAGCAGTTGTGAGCCACTTGACACAGATGCTGGAAACCAAACTTAGGTCCTCTGCAAGAGCAGCCCCCACATCCTACTGTCAACCTGTGTGCTTCCATGAACCTCCTATCTTACAAAAGCATGGGTGTGTTCTGAAGTCTGCAAAGCCCTATGGCAGTGAGGGGTTTTTTCAGCAGTGTCTTCCTGAGAGCCTAGACCCAGAGATCACAGAATGACTGGATGAGCTCAGCTTTGCCTGGGACAGCCCTGCTTCCTGCGTGTTGTCCTGGACCAATTACTAATAGCCACCTCATCACTTCGGGGATAATTTTATTTGGAAGACAAACTTTCTGGGCCCTCTGCAGGAGGATATAATGTTCCCATTCCAAGATCCAAGTCACTAAAAGAGGAAGAATGGGGGAGGAGAGTAACTGACAAGCAGAGAGCCACGGAGGGAAGGGTGGTCTGGCTACAGGATGGTCCTGAAATGACTTGGTGGCTGGCAATGCAGCTCAATTACAGAGTGCAGACTCTAACACCAGATAAACCAGGCACAGTGACTCGTGCCGGGAATCCCAGCACTGGGCGGTACAGACAGAATTAGAATTTTAAGGCCATTGTCAGTTGTCTGGTGAGTTTGGGGCCTACATGACATCCTGTGTTTAAAAAAATAATAATAATCTGGAAAGATATCAGCAGGGCTTGCTGCTGACCTTCACTGTCAGAAGCCAAAGGCCTTGCTTACCCAATAGAGTTGCAATGAGTGGGAGGCCCCTGGGTTGCCTGCTCTTCCAACTGTTTCTTTTATGTACCATTACATTACAGAGGAAGTTGAGGTGCAGAAACCCACTAACTCTGTTCGAGCCATCCAGAAGCCATCTGTTAAGCCTGTTCCAGACATCCGGAAGCCATCTATTAAGCCTGTTCAAGTCACTCAAAAGACGACCATTAAGCATGTCACTGTGATGAAGAAGGTATGTGTGGCATCTCTTCCAGGTACTCTCTGCTTCCAGAACAGTTGCTGGAGCCAGGTCCCAGGGCTCACTGCCTCAGTGCTTTCACCCCACAGTCCCCTAACAGACACCATGTCTCTGGTGCTCTGAAAGATGCTCTCAAAAAAAAAAATGCTCTCATTGTCTCAGGACTGATCGGCATCATTTTATCCCAACCTCTACTATGTGGAGGAGGGGGGGAAATGGTCACAGAATAGGATCCTCAGTCACAGGGTCTCCCAGGAACAGTGCTCCTGTCTCTGAGTCCTCCAAGGAAAGCCAGGAACTGGGGCAAATCACTGTCAGTGAAAACCTTTATCTGAGCCAGGGCAGCTTCATCTCCTCGGGGTAGTTGTTCCATGTGGCAATGCCAGCTGGCTGTGGGCTGTGTGAGTGGTGACAGGTGATAGCAGAGAGAGCCAGGTGCTGTGGGTCCTGTTATCTGCCCCTCCCTATGAAGCCTGCACAGCCCAGGGTAGTCAGTGGACTGTGCGTCTGTTCTCTCTACACCTGCCTTTCCTGGCGGCCTTGTGCCTCAGGCACGCAAGAGTCTCTTTCCCTCTTCTGATTGATCTTATTTCTGCCTTTTCACCTACAGAATTCCCAGTCAAAGTAAGGAAAGGAAAAGGATTCTCCTGGTCTGCTCAGAGCAAGAGGTGGGTTGTCAAATGTTTTCTATAGGCCTTTTCTAAGGGCACATTGTGGAGGCAAATGTTTAACCTTGGCCAATGTGTCTGCCATTACTCTAGGTTACTTCTTTTATTTATTCATTCCCTCATTCATTTCTCCATTCATTTATTTTGAGTCTGCATCTTGTCATGCATCCCTGAGTGGTCTCAAACTCAGTATCTTTCTGCTTCTGCCTCCTGAGTGCTGGGATTACAGGTCTGGACCACTGTGCCCAGCCTGGGCCAGAGAACTGGGATTTCCCTTGTTCTTAGCCTTTGTTTGGGACACTCTTAAGTATGCTCTGTTCATTTCAAGATCACATCTCATGAGCTTCAATGCTAATTTAAAAAGTCCAGGAAATTTCTTCCATCCATAAGTTCACCTCATTTCCATTGAATGCCAGAAAATTGGTGGTCGGGAGATGGCTGGTTGAGAGTAGAGAGGACATGTATGTGGTTGTCATCTGATGCCATGTGTGGCAATCAAGTTCATAGCAAGGTCTTCTTCACAGGGCAGTGAGGATTTACACCCAGTACATCTGTAGACATCCTGTTCTGAGTAAACCAGGACCAAATATTAGGGTGATTTTCTGACAGATAGAAGGGCAGGTCAGGATATGCAGAGCACAGCTGGCCCTTTCCTGTCTCTGCTGGGATGGGGCCGCAAACCTCCCTATAGGACAGAAGTCCATTCAATCCGGAGATGTCCCAGACTTCATTCCATCTACAGATCTCCTGTCCAGGAGCCTCAGTGCCTCCTGCAGCACTACTTCCCATCAGTGCAAAACCTCTACAAGGAAGGTTTGTTTGAGCAAAAGCTGGGCTCTTTCCTTGTTGTTTCTTTTGATAATGGCAGAGTAAATGATAGCCACAACCTTTCCTCTGACTCAGCACTAACCAACAAGCCACAGAGGCCGCCATCTTCCACAGCACAGGTGCCTAATGAATGCCTCCACCCATGTAGCATTAATGTGGAGCCCCACTACTGTCAAGTTTGTTGCAGCTACCAGTGTCTGGGGATCCAATCCCAGGCAGTCAGCCTCCATGTCCAGCTGCCTGCCCCAACCTGTCCCCGGTTTGCAGGGTTATGCAGTAATCCTCCCATAGCTATATCTCCCAGCTCTTTTTTTGAACCAGAGTGTGCCTTAGAGTCACATAGGCAGAACCCTGTGGGTGGAGGCATCATCACTTGCTCAAGTGGAACATCCCTCAGATGGGAGAGGAGGACTTCAACCATGGAGCAAATGTGCAGTTCCAGCTCTCAGCCCTCACTTACACAGCAGAACAGGGCAGCATGGAGGAGCCATCTTGCATTAGTCTTGGTCTATCATCTGATTCAACACATCACACGAATCCTCCTGTACTCTGGGAGAGAGGTAGACAATGAATTTCATAATCAGGTCATCCAAAATCCTCCAGCTGGGAGAAAGGTAGACAATGAAGTCATCCAAAATCCTCCAGCTGGTAAGGGGAGAACCAGGGGGCTGCAGAGATGGCTCAGAGGTTAAGAGCACATGTGTTCTCATTGATGCAGGAAATCATTCATGACTGCCAGGACAGCCCTCCACATTAGTAAGGGAAGTGGCAAAGACCCAGTGTGGTGTTTTAGAATAAGAAAATCAAAGAAAATGGGCATTAAGGGGAGGGTTGTTTTGTGTGCTAACATATTTGGGGCTTCTTGGAGAAACAACTTCATTTGACTTATATTCAACATCAGAAACATTTCACGATTTCTTTTCTCACTTTCAGAAAAAAGTGTCTTCAAGAGGATCAGTAAAAGACTTCAGATAACTTCAAATTTCATTATGTAAAATTAATAAAGAGAGCTTTATGTTGAAACATGTCTTCTTGGTGGCTTCCCATTGGTGATGTTGTTTGTTTGTTTTGTGTGTGTGTGTGTGGCTGTGTGTGTGTATGTGTGTGTTTGTGTGTGTGTGTGTGTGTGTGTGTGTATACAAGGTCAGAAGATATTAGAAGATCCCCAGGCTCTAGAGTTTCAGACAGTTGTGAGCTGCCCAACGTGGGTGCTTGGGGGTCAGACTCTGGCACTCTGGAAAAGCACCAACACTTGTGACCACGAAGTCGTCTATCAGGCCCCAGATTCTCCTCTTACCTGAAGGCTTAGTGATGGATGCCAGATTTGAGAGAAGTGACTCAGAGGGGAGTTCCCTCCATATTATAGGCAGAGCAGGTCAGGAAGGGGAAGGAATCCCCTGAACACTAACTTGTTCCAGGAAGCTGGAGGCTTATATGGGTTGATTTGAACTGCATATCTCTGAAAGTCACCCCTGAAGTCCTAACTCCCCACTCACACCCCACTCTCTGAGAAACAAGATTACTGCAGATTTGATTGCTTAAAATAAGATCACCAATTCAATATGGTTGGTGTCGTTCTGTAAAGGGGAAATTTGGAAACAGGGACACACCTGGAAAGTGTGCTGGAGACCAGGAGAGCAATATGGAACAGTGCATCCCTCAGAGGGAACCAGGCCTGGCTCACATTGCATCCCACATCTCTAGCCTCCAGAACTGTGGCTCATTAAGGTCTATTGCTTAAGCAGCAACCCAGGCTGTGGGACAATGACAACTACAACAAATGTAGCCAGTTCTCAGACACCAAGGCTGTCAACATGTACCGAATCTGCCTGCACAGTGTCTTTATGTGCCGAGAATGGAGTGGGCCCAGAGTAGGCCCTGAAGAAGGACCGCCTTCTTTGTGTTAGAGGTGACACTGTCACTTGTGCCTCGGGTTATTTCTCACACACTCTGGAGCACATCCTTGTCTCAATTCTCAACAAAATTTCATCCTTCAAGAAGTGGTCTTCTCCCCAGCCCCATAGTATTCAATTCTGCTTGCACAGCACAAACACAGCCACAATGCACAAATAGATGACTGAGTTTTAAGGAAGTTGTATTTAGGGGCACTGAAGTGTGAATTTAAATATTTCATATGCCATAAGAGATTGCTTATTTTGACATTCCATTCTGAAACAGTCTCATAGAGCTCAGACTGTGCCTGAAGTAACTATGTAGCCAAAGCTGACCCTGAATTTCTTGAGTCTGCTGAATATTTGCAGATGTCAAAACCATTCTTAGCTGACCAACTGCAGAGATAAGGCACAGGCCGGTTCAGCTCAGGGACCTTCAGATACCAATCTCAGCAACGGCAGTCTCTCCAGGTTTAGTTAGCTTGTATTATATATATATATATATATATAATATATATATATATATATATAATGCTCAACTCCCACTTCCCTTCACAGTTTGATAGCTGCAAGTGTCCCCTCCATCTCTCTGCCTCCAGTGTCTGCTGCACCAGCCCTTGGAGATGATTTTTCCCCTGCCCTGCAAATGAGTTTCTTCATGGGCATACTCTTATTCCCAGAGCTGAAATGGAGTTTTGGGGAAAGGGAGATCATTATTTGTGGGTATTAAGAAGACTGAAAGAAATAGTTTCTGTAAGAACTTGGAGTTTGGAGCTACAGAGAACAAAGATAATATACAAGCCACAAATTCCAGACTGCCGGAGAACTAAATAATATGAAATATTAGAAATATATTTGACAGCCAGGCATGATCATGTCTGCTCTAATCCCAGCATTTGGGTGATGGAGACAGGAGGCTCACTTCAGAGCCATCCTCAGCTACACAGAAAGTTAAAGGGCAGCCTGGGCTACATCAGGCTCTGTCTCAAAAGAAAACAATAAAACCAAGAAAGAAAAGTAGAAATATGTAAGATGGTAAATAATTTCAAATATAGAAAACTTTGTATATAAAACACAAAATCACAAGAACATAGTTAGTAAATTTGACTGTAAAAATGTTGAAGTTACATATGAAAAAAGAATATAAATGTAATTCCTGCACAAATGAACATTGTGGGAAACTACAATACGCCTTACATAATTAAAGGAAAGAGAATATAAAACTCACCAAATACCAATAATAAAACCCAAGTCAGTGCTGGAGAAATGGCTCAGAGGTTAAGAGCACTGGCTGTTTCTTCAGATGTCCTGAGTTCCATTCCCAGCAACTACATTGTAGCTCACAAACATCTGTAATGAGATCTGGTGCCCTCTTCTGGATTTCAGCCAGAACACTGTATACATAATAAATAAATAAATCCAAGTAGTGAAAAGGAAGGGCCCAGGACCTTTTACGGGCAACTCACAATATATGCTATTTTCACTGATATTGTAAGGAGAAGGGCATATAAGATGAAGTGCCCAAACACAAAAGAGCTATCAGAAGTAGCACTGATCACACCCAAGGCTTTAAGCACTCAAACAAGTGAAGGAAATGATTCAAGACATGAAATCTTAAATAGAAGCAATAAAGACAACTCAAACTGAGGGAATTCTGGGAAATGAAAACTCTGGGTAAAAGATCAGGAACCACAAATGCAAGCATAAACAACAGAATACAAGAGATGAAAGAGAGAATTTCAGGCATTGAAGATAATTTGGAGGAAATAAATTCATTGGTCAAAGAAAAATTTAAATCCAACAAATCCTTAACACAAAACATGCTGGAAATCTGGGACATCATAAAAAGAGAATAATATCCCTAAGAATAATAGGGATAGAAGGAGGAGAAATCCAACTCAAAGGCACAGAAAATATATTCAACAAAATCATAGAAGAAAATTTTCCCAACCTAAAGAAAGACATGCCTATGAAAATACAAGAGGCTTACAGAACATCAAATAGACTGGACCAAAAAAAAAAGAGTCCCCTTGCCACATAATCAAAACAATAAACATACAGGATAAACAAAGATTATTAAGAGCTGCAAAGGAGAAAGGCCAGGTGACATATAAAGGCAGACCTATCAGAATTACACCTGACTTCTCAATGGAAACAATGAAAGCCAGAAGGGACCACGGATGCCAGTCCAGACTACTTTACCCAGCAAAGCTTTCAATAACCATAAATGAAGAAAACAAGATATTCCATGATAAAACCAAATTTAAACAATACCTATCCACAAACCCAGCCCTATAGAAAGTACTAGACATTAAACTACCAAATAATTCAATTAAAAATGTGGTACAGATCTAAACAGAGAATTCTCAACAGAAGAATCTCAAATGGCAGGAAGACACTTAAGGAAATGTTCAATATCCTTAGTCATCAGGGAAATGCAAATCAAAACCATCCTGAGATTCCATCTTACACAGATCAGGAGGGCTAAGATCAAGACTACCAGCATGACAGTCTGGAATGGCCAACATGACTATGGCTGGGAGATGCTTTAGTAGAGATCATCAAAGAAACCAAAACAGGCTGACAGGGAAAGGACTTCACGTGAAAACAGCAGATGAGATGTGGAAGGTTGACTGGAGGCCGGTGTCTTCTCAGTAACAGCCAAGGCAGGCCTGTGAGGCAAAGAAGACTGTGGCTTAAGGAGTCTCAATTCTGAATATGGCTAACCGGAAGCAAGGTGTTAATGTTGATCTGAGTCTAGAGATGGCATTGGGGAAGATGGAAGAAAAAGCAGTCATTTGACAGTTATTAGCATTTCCTTTGCTCCAGAAATCAGTAGGGTTGCTGGACTTACAGGCAATGCATCAGAGACCAAAATAACAGGCGAGGCCCAGGGTTGTAGCTCAGTAGGTAGAGTTCTTGTCTAGCAAACATGAAACCCAGAACATCATAAATTGGATGTGTTGGAGCACACCTGTTATGCACACTCTGGAGGTGGAAAGCCAGAAGTTCAAGATCATCTTTGGCTACACAGAAGAGTTTGAAGCAGCTTGTGACACATGAGACCCTGATTGACTTGGGCTCCTATTGCAAACAGATCCTAACAAATATGGTGTCACACGTGCTCTTTTCTGTAGCTTGGAACAGGAGAATTCACTTTCTTGCTGTGTTGATATAAAAAGATGGTTACAACTATACACCGATGACACATTGGTGGAGAAAGAAATCAGAGAAACATCACCCTTTACAATTGCCACAAACAACATAAAATACCTTGGCGTAACACTAACCAAAAATGTGAAAGACCTGTACCATAAGAATTTTGAGTCTCAAAAGAAATTAAAGAAGATACCAGAAAATGGAAAGATCTCCCATGCTCTTGGATAGGTAGGATCAACATAGTAAAAATGGCAATCTTGCCAAAAGCAATCTACAGATTCAATGCAATCCCCATCAAAATCCCAACACAATTCTTCACAGACCTTGAAAGAACAATTCTCAACTTTATATGGAGAAACAAAAGACCCAGGATAGCCAAAACATCCCTATACAATAAAGGAACATCTGAAGGCATCACCATCCCTGACTTCAAGCTCTATTACAGAGCTATAGTCCTGAAAAGAGCTTGGTATTGGCACAAAAATAGACAGGTAGACCAATGGAATAGAATTGAAAACCCTGATATTACCCCACACATCTATGAACACCTGATTTTTGACAAACAATCCAAATTTATACAATGGAACAAAGAGAACATCTTCAACAAATGGTGCTGGCATATAGAAAGACACAAAAAGACAAACATGGTATGTACTCACTCATATGCGGATTTTAGACATAGACCAGCCTACAATCCACACTGGTTGCAGACATGTAGAAGACTGCAGTTAGACCCAAGCACCTTGCACAAAACTTAAGTCAAAATGGATCAAAGATCTCAACATAAATCCAGCTACACTGAACCTATTAGAAGACAAAGTCGGAAATACCCTTGAATTAATCGGTACAGGAGACCGCTTCCTGAACATAACACCAGTAGCACAGACACTGAGGTCAACAATTGATAAATGGGACCTCCTGAAACTGAGAAGTTTCTGTAAGGCAAAGGACACAGTCAGCAAGACAAAACGGCAGCCCACAGACTGGGAAAAGATATTCACCAACCCCACATCTGACAGAGGGCTGATCTCCAAAATATACAAAGAACTCAAGAAGCTAGTCTCCAAAACACCAAACAACCCAATTAAAAAGTGGGGTACAGAACTAAATAGACAATTCTCAATAGAGGAATCTAAAATGGCTGAAAGACACATAAGAAAGTGTTCAACATCCTTAGCCATCAGGGAAATGCAAATCAAAACAACTCTGAGATACCATCTTACTCCTGTCAGAATGGCCAAAATCAAAAACACCAATGACAGTTCATGTTGGAGAGGATGTGGAGAAAGGGGAACACTTCTCCACTGCTGGTGGGAGTGCCAACTTGTACAGCCACTTTGGAAATCAGTATGGCGACTCCTCAAAAAAAAAAAAATGGGAATCAGTCTACCACAAGATCCAGCAATTCCACTCTTAGGCATATACCCAAAAGAAGCACATTCATACAACAAGGACATATGTTCAATGATGTTCATAGCAGCACTATTTGTAATAGCCAGAAACTGGAAGCAGCCTAGATGCCCCTCAACTGAAGAATGGATAGAGAAAATGTGGTACATTTACACAATGGAGTACTACTCAGCAGAAAAAAACAATGGAATCTTGAAATTTGCAGGAAAATGGATGGATCTAGAAGAAACCATTCTGAGCGAGGTAACCCAATCACAAAAAGACAAACATGGTATGTACTCACTCATATGCGGATTTTAGACATAGACCAGCCTACAATCCACACTGCCAAAGAAGCTAATAAACATGGAGGTCCCTAAGAGAGACATACATGGTCCCCTGGAGAAGGGGAGAGGTTCAAGATCTGCTGAGAAAATTGGGAGCACGGGAAGAGGGGGGAGGGAGCTAGAAAAATGAGAAGGGAAGAGGAAGAGGGATGCCGAGGACATGAGGGAGCAGAAAATATGAGTCAGAGGAAGAATACACAATAACAAGAATGGAGATACCATAATAGAGGGAGACATTTTTGGTTTACAGAGAAATCAGGCACTAGGGAAATGTCTGGAGATCTACAAAGATGACACCAGCTAACTATCTCAGCAACGGAGGAGAGGCTACCTTAAATGCCCTCCCCTGATTATGAGATTGATGACTGACTTATATGCCATCCTATAGCCTTCATCCAGCAGCTGGTGGAAGTAGAAGCAGACACCCATAACTAATCACCGATCTGAACTGGAACCCAGATGCAGAGAAGGACCAATGAAGAGCACAGAGGTCCAGACCAGGCTGATGAAACACACAGAAACAGCTGACCTGAACAATGGGGAACTCTTGCTCCCCTGTCTGATAGCTGGAATACCAGCATGGGACTGATCCAGACCCAAGGAACATGGGTTTCTGTGAGGAAACCTCAGAAATCTATGGAACCTCCTGTGGAAGCCCAGTATTTATCCCTAGCATAGGTGTGGACTTTGGGAGCCCATTCCATATAGAGGAATACTCCCTGAGCCAAGACACACGGGAGTGGGCCTAGGCCCTATCCCAAAGGAAACAAAAGACTCTGATGACACCCTATGGAAGGCCTCACCATGCAGGGGGAGCAGAAAAGATATGTGACAGATAAGGTTTTAGTTGGGGACTCGGGTAGGGAAGGACGGGTGGGAGAAGGGAAATGGGATTGTCATTAAAACAATCCTGTTTCTAATTCAAATAAAAAAGTTGGAAAAAAAAGAAAAGAACAGCATTGAGCCTGGATGAGACATGATAAATCTATTGACTACAGAGTCCTCGTGATTTACTATTAGATGACATCCTTTTATGTGGTATGGATGGAGATGGAGATGCAATACAAATGGATTTATAAAATTGGCAGATGTCTTTTACCTGCTCAAATATAGAGCAGAGAATCCTCTTTAGCTGATTTGTTTATACCACACAGTCCGTATTTGTGTTAATGCGGATGTGGATAGTACCTTTTAAAGTTTGTGTGCTTCCAGAACAAAAGGACCACACACCAATAAAGACAAGACAAATAGTCCAGGCAAAGGGAAAAAAAAAAAAGATGGTTACATGAACTACCACTAGAAGGCAGCACTTGGCCAACAATGGTTGCAACAGGTGTTTTATAGCCAGCCTGGGAGCTGCTTTTGATAATTCAGATTAGAGAAAATAGAATTCACATAGAATTGTGTAGCTGTTCCCAAAATAGTGCCTGAGATGAAATTAAAAAATATCAAAGTCTATTAAAAGTTTTGTTGCTTGTAATATCTCAAAACAAATGAAGACCTGAGTTTAGATCCCAACCATCACATAAGGACTGAATATAGCTGGTAAACACACCAGGAGTGCCTAGGCCAGCAGCAGAAAACCACCAGCCTTGGGATCCTAATCTTATGCTAATAAATTAGCTGATGATAGCTACTAGACAGGCATGGTGTTACATTCAAGCCTGAGGCAGGAGGACCACAGGTTTGAAGATATTCACGGCTTATTGGATTTGAGTAGAGGAGAGGGTTGAGAATGTGATGGAAAACTTAGAAAAGTCCAATCTGAAAGTTTTCATACAATTCAGTTGTTCCTGGATCCTTCAGAGTTCTGGGGACCTGTGGTGACAGTCTCTGAGAAAAAGCACTGTCAAAGGACGTGTCCTCACAGAACATGTCCTGAATCTAGGCAGCAGTTTCAGAATCCCAAAAGGGATGCTAGGTGCTGGGCAGGCGGTAGAGAAGGTGCTCACAGTTTCATTGGGAAGACAGGAAATGGAGAGAAGTCATCCAAGTGCAGTTCCATACCCGCTGTGCAGGAGATGACCTGGATGATGTGGGCACAGAGAGGAAACACAGGGAAGGTTTCAGAGTGGGGTGGGGTGGGGGTGGGGTGGGTCAACAGGGACACTCTAACGGGAGTTAAGAATGTATTAGAGAAATTATCGCTGCCATGGACAGACAGAGAGGCAACAGCATGCCAGGAGTGGTGCTCACTTCGGCAGCACACATACTAAAACTGGAATGATACAGAGAAGATTAGCATGACAGAGGTGTTGAGGTCTCAGCCCCAGGACAGACACATGGCAGGGACTCTGAAGAGAGGAATCCGAGTCCGAGTGGCAGAAGTGGGGTCTCTTCATACACCTTCCTGGGCATAGGAGTGGCTTCATAGAGTAAGCAAAAGGGATGGGGATTGGGCTGCATGGCCACCAATGTCCCCTTTGATAAAATTCACTTTCCAGATGAGAGATCCTGGCACCGGGAAGTCTGTTAGCTAGCGGCTCACAGTGTCTGAGAAGGTGACTGTCAGTGGAAAAGGAGAGCCGTTGAACAGTATCGGGGCCTGAGCACCAGCTGGATGGTGACACTGCATGTGATCTTATACATGTGACCTGCTTGAAGGAAAAGGCAGTCAAGAAGTCACGAAGGTCTGTAGGGACAGTGGTCTCCAGGCCTGATCTCAAAGGATGAATTGGGTTTCACTATCTGTCCAAAGGGAAATTCAGTAGGATTTGCAAAAGGAAAAGTACATGCAAACCAGAGAGGTGTGGAAGCCACAGAGCCTGGCTCAGGGCACCATGGAGGGAGGCACAATGAGGCAGAACCGAGGACCATCAGTTTCCATCCAGAAGGCCACCTTCTCTGAGTCAAGCAGAAGCAGACCTGGCCTCTGCTTACTGGTCTCAATTGTCTCCAGTGAAGTGAGGAGAGCTGGGCAGCTTGGTGAGAGGACCATCTTAGCAACCTAATGCGCCCTCCCTCACAGGCTTTTCATTTCAGGAATCATTATTATCCTCTGGAGTATTTGAGCTGTAAAATTGTTAAAATAAGGATAAACAGGAGTCTAGATGATCATGTCACATAAATAACATGAGAACAGGCAGAGCCTCAGAGCAGGTGGCAAGCCAATTCTGGTGTGCTTTGTAGTCCAGTTCCTGAGTAAGATTAGGGTTTCTAGCCTGGGGACAAAACACACACACACACACACACACACACACACACACACACACACACACACACACACACAGCCATCTCCTCCACGCTGGAGCAATGATGAACTGTGGCCAGGAGCCCTGAGTGAGGTTATGTCTGCCCCTTGGATTGCTGGCTCCATGACTCTGTGACCATTGGCCACCTGGCGAGGAGCCTCAGATCGTTAATTAATCTCCCTGAGATTAGAGGATCAGCAGGAGCAAGGACTCCTGTGATTAGGCCTGGGCTAGCCTGAAATCAGCATTAACCAGAAGCCTCTGATGACCATAGAGCCGAGCCACCACTTCCACCTGCAAGGTCACCGCAGGTTGGACAACCATGACTGAAGACCTTTGGACCTCACACCTGCAGACTGGCCTACCTCTTCCCAGAAAACTTGTGCCTATCCATAAGACTCAGGTGATCTTGGTGGAGGTTGTGGATATTAACAATCCGGGTGTATCTGCCAGGTTAGGGGCCAGCCAAAGAGCAGCATGAAGTGTCCATTGAACGTGTAAATTCAATGGAACACAACAAAGCAAACAACCTGAAAACCTAGATCTCTGCAAATGTAAGGAAACTTGAAATTAAGAATAAGACAAAGTACCGCACTGTTGCCACTGTCATGACTCTGCAGATTATAATGCAAGAAAAAGAAATGATGGCTAGGAAGATTAGAAAGGAAGAGATGAAACTGTCAGAGATGATTTGAAGATAATATGAAGAGGGGAGAAAGGGTAGGAAACACTGTCATCACCATGCCAACACTGCTACTCCATCACTACTGACACTATTATTGCTATTACAGTTCCTAGTGTTCTATTACTGTCACCACCACCGCCACCACCACCACCACTACTACTACTGTTTCTGGACAAGATAACCTCCTCTGCATGAAACCAAAGAACTAACAAAATATATGAAACAAAAATTTCCAAGTCACTATACATATATTATACAGGACATTGGCCTGAAAACTTCAAAATAAGTGACATGAGCCTTAGACTTAGCTCAGCTCCTTGTCTCAAGGAACTTCTGGGCCATGGCACAGTTTGAGGAACCCTGTCCAGACTGTGATGAATTCTGAGTTGAGACAACATGAAGAGTCCAGGGAGACTTTGTCAGAGTGTGTGGACATGTCCCAGAGTAGAGAGAGCTGCATAGTAAAAACTCTAGAAGGTATCCTACAAATAGTCAGAAGACCACTCTAGAAACTAGAGTGACATTTCCTGGTGATCATATAAAATCAGAGGTCATGCTTCTTCCAACAGTCAGGATGGAACCCGTCATGGGTGGGAAGGGCAGTGACCATGGACAGTACCATGAGAGTGCTGTCTCTGGTAAAATGTCAACACTGGTGAATAATTAGCCTAGTCAAACCACTTCCTCAATCCTGCCTACCAAGTTACAAGATACAAAAGAATCCAAGTGTTTCATAGTAACTACACAGCATCCCAGAATAAAAGTCAAGAATATTTATAGGAATAAAAAAATATATACACTGCCCAATGTTGCAGCTTATATGCATCCAGTCAGAAATTACCAGAAAATGTGCATAATAAGGATACATGCAACTGATTTTACTTTTCCACAGCTAACATAGATGTTAGAAGACAAAGACATTGAAGCATTGCCCATATCCCATGCCCACCGTGTTACACAGAGATAAGAAAATTCTGAGAGACAAGTAAAACTGCAGTGAACTTTTAGGGATGAAAACTGCAATGCCTTAATGCCTGAGACAAAAACCTGGATGGAAGGGTCTGCAGAGATGGCTCAGGAGTTAATAGCACACCCTGCTCTTCCAGAGGGCCAACTTCAGCTCCTAGAGCCCACATTGCTGTTTCACAACTGTCTGTGACTCTAGTTCTAGAGCAACCGACACCCCCTTTTGGCCTCTGTGGGCACATGCACACATGTGCATACACATGAAAATTAAAAGACTGGATATTACAAAAACAAAGAAAAACCAGCGAACCCAAAGAAGCAAATAGATATGAACCCAGATACAAAGAAAATTGTAATTAGAAGCCGGGCGTTGGTGGTGCACACCTTTAATCTCAGCATTCGGGAGGGAGAGGCAGGTGGATCTCTGTGAGTTCGAGGCCAGCCTGGTCTCCAAAATGAGTGCCAGGATAGGCTCCAAAGCTACAGAGAGAAACCCTGTCTCGAAAAACCAAAAAAAAAAAAAATGTAATTAGGAAATGAAGCATAGGTGAGCTGAAAAGCTTTGAGCAGGACACGGCAGAAGTACAATATTTTGAAAAAATAATAGCCTAATGTTTTATATCTACTTATTTATATTTTATGTGTTTGAGTGCGTGCACATGTGTATGGCAAAGGACAACTTGCAGGAGCCAACTTTTCCCTTCTATTATGTAGGTTCTAGATATTGGATTCAGGTCATCAGGCTTGACAGAAAGCACTTCTACTCAATGAGTTATTTCAACAGCCCCTCCAAATCTTATTAAAGCTGTTAACATGCAAGAAGCTCAACCAACTCCAAATACAAGTAAGAGGAAGAAAATTGTACCATGGCCCATCATAAATCAAATTGTTTAAAGCTAATGATAAAGAGAAAAGGATTCAAAGAAACCAGGAAAATAACATGTTACATGGAAAGAACAACAGTAGAGGCACCAGCAGACTTCACAACACAAGAGGACATACTTTAAAGAGATGAGAGGGAAAAAAAATCCCTGAAAACCTAGAATTCTACAGTAGTGAAAAGATCTCCCCCAAAAGAAGGCAGAATACAGATTGTATTAGGCAAACAAAAGCTGATGCATAGCAGTCCCATGATACAAAAAATAAAAGGTTCCTTTGTGTATTTTTGTAATGCGTGTGTATGTGTGTGCCTGCTTTTCTGTGTGTATATCATGTGCATACAGCTATTCTCAGAGGCCAGAAGAGGGCATTGGATCCCTGGGAAATAGAGCTACACATTGCAAACTGCTAGACATGGGTACTGGGAACGGTAGCAAGTCCTTTGCAAGAGTTGCACCTGCTCTTAACTACTGAGCCATCTTTCCAGTCTGATACGTATTTACACACACACACACACACACACACACACACACACACACGCGCGCGCGCGCGCGAGAGAGAGAGAGAGAGAGAGAGAGAGAGAGAGAGAGAGAGATCATGATTTGTTCATATTAATCTCCCATTCCCTCTCGTTTTCCCATCTTGCCTCTTTCTTCTCAAACAGCTCCCTTCTTACTTCTCCTTAGAAACATCTGTGAGATATATATATATATATATATATATATATATATATATATATGAGAGAGAAATCATGTGGCATTTGTCTTCATCAGTCTAGCTTACTTCACTTAGCATGATGATCCTTGGTCCATTCACTTTTCTACAAATGCTATAGTTTCATTATTCTTCACTGCTGCCACATCTCCACCATGGAAATGTACCTTCCTTCTTTTCTGTTTTGTTTCTTGAAATAGGGTCTTGTGGGGGTCAGGCCAGCCTTAGACAGATGAATTCACTATGTAGCCCTGGATGGTACTGAACCTTCAATCCTCATGCTTCCACCTCCCAGGTTCCTGCCCATTTTCTTTATCCTTTATCCATTCATCTGTTGCTGGACATTTAGGTGGAGTTCATCTCTTTTAAAACAATGTTTTATTGGTGTGTGTGTGTGTGTGTGTGTGTGTGTGTGTGTGTGTGTGTGTGTATGTGTGTTTGTACATATGAGAGCAGTGCCCATAGAGGCCAGAAGAGGGCATTGTTGACAATTGTGAGCCTCCAAACATAGGTGCTGGGAACTGAATTCAGGTCCTCTGGAAGACCAGGGAGTGCTGGTAACAGCTGAGACATCTCTCCAGCACCAAGTATATACCCAAGAGTAGATACCTGAGTGATATGATGGTTCTATTTTTATTTTTTTGAGGTATCTCCACACTAATTTCCATAGTGGTTGCATAATTTCCATTCCCATTAGCAGGGCATAATGGTTCCTTTTCTCCTGACCCCTTACTAACATTTGCCTATTTTTCTTTGCCCTATTCTGACCAAGGCAAGATCTCAATATAATTTGAGTTTATATTTTCCAGATAGTGAACATTTTTTTCATGAATTGTCACTATTCTATTGGTATTTTGAAAAACTCCTTTATTGGTTATTTGTGTTTTTACTTTTTAAAAGAATAACCTTTAAGTAAGTTGACCACTTATTGACTGAGTTGTTTGTTCTTTGGGCTTGGTTTTGTGCTGTTGTTGTGCTATCTCTTTTATTTCAGACAACAACTTCCTGTTAGCCTTCCCAGTGCTGTAGGTTATCTTCACTGGGGCAGAACTTTCCTTTGCTGTCCTGGAGCTTTCAGATTTTCTGTTGTCCCACTTGCCAATTCTCGATATTGCTTCGTGAGCCACAGGAGTAATGCTTAGAACGTTATTGAAGTGTTTCCTTTCATTTTCCTGAGATTTCAAAGTTTCAGGCCATTTGTTAAGATCTCTGACTCATTTTTTTTTCAGCATTCTACTTCTTTTTTTTAAAGATTTTATTTATTATGTATACAACATTCTGCTCAGAAAAGGGCACCAGATCTCATTATAGGTGGTTGTGAGCCACCATGTAGTTGCTGGGAATTGAACTCAGGACCTCTGGAAGAGCAGTGGGTGCTCTTAACCTCTGAGACATCTCTCCAGCCCCTCTGACTCATTTTGAAAGGAGTGTTGAGCAGGGTGAGAGGCTGGGCTCTTCTCCGTGAGGGTTTCCAGATTTCCTAGCACCTCTTTGTTAAAGAAGCCAATGTGCCCTGCTTTCATGTGAGGGTGGGAAGAAATTTACCTATGAGCAAGTGCTCCAGTCTCCTTGTTTCTTTCTCTAATTTTTCATCCATATCCACAAAGGAAATTGAGTTGCAGCGTTTGCTGTTTTGCTATATATTTACTGAGTTTTGGCATCAGGGTAATATCAGCTTCATGGGGTGAGCTTAGAAGCATTCCTTCCATTTCTAATGTATGGAATTTTTTGAGGATCAAAGAGTAGTCAGTCCTTTCATAAAGAAAATGATGACAGGTGGAAGCCAGACCTACACAGAGAGGGGCAGCAGAGGAAATGACAATTACGTGGTAAGATTTTAATTAGTATTTAAATCTCTTTAAAAGATAATTAACCATTTAAACATTAATCACAGTGCAGTGTGCACATAAGGGTAAAATGTGACTGCCATTCCATCAAGGTCTAAAGGGAGGAAAGGGAAGTACACAGTTTTCAAGCTTCAAGCTTTTATGCTATACCTGCGAGGTCCACTACGATTCAAAGGGAGTGTGTGATAAGGTAAGACATGTACTCCAAACTCCAAGGCAATCACAAGAACAATAACAACACACAGCTGATACACAATCAGAGCAGATAAAAAGGAAACAAAGTGTGTCATCGATCCAAAAGAAACAGGCACACACGGAGGAAGAAAGAAGGGAAGGAAGGAAAACAAAGGCGGAAATAGTAAATAACTAGAAAACAGAACATAGAAAACCAATGTATCAATGAGCCTTTTAATGTTAATGATCTAGACCAGCAAGATGGCTCAGTGATCAGAGATGTTTGCCACCAAGACGAATGACCTAAGTTTGACCTCCAGAGCCACATATTAGAAGGAGAGAACCAATTCTTCTCTCCACGAATGAGTCAGGGCACACACACACACACACACACACACACACACACACACACACACACACACACACCCTAAACGTATGTATAAAAATATTAGGTTAGGCGGTAGTTTCTAGATTTAATACCAAAAGTACAAACACGAAAACCACTGGTGCCTTAGTGGAAATTAAATCTTTTCTACTTGAAATGGCACCATTGAGACTATGAAAAGACAGCTCATAAAATGAATGAAAATATTTACAAGTCATGTACTTGGTAAAACAAAACTCTATCTAGAATGCATGAAGGCTTCTTGACAACTAGCTCAAGAATAAAACCAAAACAAAATTAGAAACAAGGGAAGAATTTGAATGAAATTTTCCCTCAAATAAAATACATAAACAGCCAATAGACACATATAAAGACATAAAACATTTTTGTAGACTTTGTAGAAACATGAATGACAACCTCAGGGAGGTGTTGCATGAACATTCTATGGATGCTGTATTTTAAAAGATGGGACAACAGCAACTATTGGCAAGGTGGTAGTTAAACAGGGAACCTCTTTCTCTTCTGGTTTAGGAACGAGACTCCCATCACTGACGGCGAGTAGGGAAATGTGCTACGAAGGAACACAAGAGTGTGAAGCATTACTAAGGCTGTGTAGGAAGGCTGGCTTGGGGTGGGACCAGAGCCCAGAGTTCAAACAACAGTTTCAGCACACAGGTGTGCCAGAACTTTGAGGATGGGGTTTTAAGGTCTTTGGTCTCTTATATCATCGTGAATGCAAGTTTGGGCTCCTTGGTTTCCATGATGGGTTTAGCCCCACATTTCAGCATTAAGGTACCAGACTTAGGAAAAGTTGAGTCAATTATCCACTCTCCAGGCTCCTTGTTCCTACACCCTCAACTTCCTCAACTTCTTCCTTTCCCTTGGGGAAAGGAGCTGCTTTCAGCCCCCAGGACTCCTAGTCTTTGTCCTTTACAACAACCCTGATGGTTGATGTCTATCCATCTACCTAGCAACCTCAGATGGCAGCCAGGTTTGATCCTTGAGACGATTGCTACTCTGAAAACTACTAGTTAAATGCTTTATAAGTATTTGTTATGTGAGTGGATCGGCAACTTGCTTATTCTATAAATGGGAATATGGCAGTGAAGGAGACCAAAGCACCCCAGGACTGTGTATCCAGGACTCCACAACGTGTAAATGTAGCTGCAGTCCTTCACATTTCAATTTTTCACAGTGCCTGTTTCGTGAGTCTATTGAGGAGAACGGAGGCACAGGTGGGGATGGAGGATGGAGATCCTCCCCAGGAGTCACTGAAGATGTGGCAGCTTGAGTCTGAGAATAGAAGATGCAACAAGAGGCAGTCTTGACATGCTTGCTTGAGATCCAAGGGAGTCTCCTAAGCCAGGGTGCTGATGGAGAGTTGGGTGGAGAAGATAGTGCTCAACCTGCAGGGCATGTGAGGGGGAAAGCTCCATGGAGAGATCCCAGGATGCTCACGGCATCTCTCCAGCAGACCTCCAGTCTTCAGCAGGGCAATCTCTGGAATGGCCTGGGTCATGCTGTCTGATGAAGTGCAGAAGAAGCTTGCTGATTTGTGCCTCATTTGTTTCCATTTTCCCTTCTAAAGAAAATTTAAGTCTCTTTCTGTGACTATGGGACACTCCTCATCTGTTCCTGATGCATGCTCATGAGGGTCAAAGGAAAGGGTGATGTGGGCTGGAAAATGGAGGTTTGTGTCACTTCTGCATGAAGAGCCAATGTCACAATGCACTTTCTGCCTTAGAGGCTCCATGCGGAAGCCATGCAGGGGCCTGGCACTTGGAACAGTACCCCAGAACACCAGCTCAGTGAGATTTGGTGGCTGAGAAACCATCATAGTGACTGGGTTGGACTCAGTCCCTGGGAACGAAGTCGTTTGTTCTCCCTGAGCTTCCTTCCTCGGATCGATCTGGACCAACAAGAGTTAATAGAAAATCAGGGAAGAGATGCCTGTGCAGCACAGGGGTTTGTTTCCAAGGCAACCCAGAAATGGGCTCATACACCCTTCCATTTATTCATCCATTCTTCAATAAATACTTATGTCAACCTAAATAATAATCAGAGAGGGCATGTAAAAAACAATGATACTTATTTGGGAACAGCAGGGCACCACAATGGACTATTGTGCCACAAAAAATGATGTACACATTGAAAAGGGGGCAAGGCAAGATTTTACTTTACATTTGAAGTGTGTATCTATTATTAGCGTGTGTGTGTGTGTGTGTGTGTGTGTGTGTGTGTGTGTATGTGTGTGTGTGTGTGTGTGTGTGTAGGCACACAGGTGCTGCGCACCTGTGTAGAGGTCAGAAGACAACTTGTAGGAATTGGCCCTATCCTTCCACCTTGTTCTTGAGGCAGAGTCAGTCTCTTGCTGCTTCTCCACTACACTGCATACTCCAGGCTAGCTGGCCCAGAAGCTCTCAGACAGTTTTCCTATTCGTTTCCCATCTCACCACAGGAGTCTGGGATTGCAGATATGCTCCACTACATGCAGTTTTACTTTTTACACGAGTCCCAGCATTGAACTCAGCCTACTGGGCTTGCATGGTAAGTGCTTTTGCCTATCAACCCATCTTGCCAGTCTGGAAAGCAGCAGATGGTTTTAGTGGGGGAAAGGGAGAGATTTCGGCAAGATATTTGGATATAGAGGTTTATGGAAGCAGTTTAGATACAAGGTTTACTGTTCTTGAAAATCCAGCAGAAAACTGGAGTCAGCTCATTTATGAGAGTGCGGTAGCCGGGCAAGTGTTCTCACCGGAGAATATTATCTGAATTGTTGCAGTCTTAAAAAATTATCAGAGGCAGGCTGACCATATGGCTCAGAAGGAAAAAACAAAACCTGCTGCACAAGCCTCACAACCTGAGTTAAATCCCTAAAACCCACATAAATGGGGAAGGAAAGAACCAACTCTACAGAGTCGTCCTCTGACCTCTATGTGCAAGCTGGGGACTCTTACGCCACATGTCACACTGCAATAGTAATAACTGAAAAATCTAACGTCAGAAATGAACTAGGCGCCATAACTCAGGGTGCACATGGAAGATGGACACAGCATTCTGTGTGCGCAGAGTGAGAAGATTCTCTTCTGAACCTTTAGAAATTTTGAGAGAAAGCACCATCTGAGAGTCAGACATGAGCCCTGCCCCTGCATGACTTCACTGGGTCTAACAAGAAAAGACTGCAAAGCCACCAGGCTTACCATTTACAGCTCAACAGTGTGCTTGCTGAATTGATTTTATAACTCAACAGTGTGCTGACAGAATTCACTTTTCCTTGGGAGATGTGTACAAATGCCTTTGTGCCCCAGATAGGGCACCAAATAACAGACCAAAGTAAAAATCCCAGTGAAGTCCAGCATGGTGAACCAGTGAGTTTATTGGGATAGAGCATGGGCGGGAGGTCACTTACAGGTACCTGTGTGACCCCAAACAATTGCTTCACCACAAAGTCCCACCCCATCCCTGCTAATGTTTTCATGGAAGCTATGTCATGGAGTCTCACCTGCAGTTACCTTCTGCTTCTGTGTATCCTAGTGTCTCCCGGTTCACTTGTGACTTGTGAGAAGCAGAAGAGTGCAATGGCTGCAGTTCCAGGCGAGGGTCCCATGGTCTCACATAGTGTGTGGTCACCTTACCATTACCACAGATCTAACTATCTCTGTATAGCTCTTGTTTTATTGGCAGGCCTCAGAAGTCTCTACTCTGCAATGGTCACATGTTAGTTACGTTATGCCTAGAAGGAAAAGCCATAGCACAATAATACAGAGTCCCAAACTCTCCAGTGATGTAGCAAGCATGTGCATGCTGGATTTATGTCAGATTGACACAAGTTAAAGTCGTCAGAGAGGAGAGAGCCTCAATTGAGAAAAAGCCTCCATAAGATCAGGCTGTAGGCAGGCCCGTTGTGGGTGGTGCAATCCCTGAGCTGGTGGTCCTGTGTTATATAAGAAGAATGAGGACGCCTAGAAGAGCAAGCCAGCAAGTAGCACCCCTTCTGTGGCCTCTGCATCTTACCCTGCCTCCAGGATTTTACCCTGTTTGAGTTCCTGTCCTGACTTCCTTCAGTGATGGACTACAGTGTGGAAGAGTAAGGCAAATAAACCCTTTCCTCACCAAGTTGCTTTTGGTCACAGTGTTTCATCACAGCAATAGAAACCTTGATTGAGACAAAGGGAAATCTCCAAAGCCCAGTAAGCGTTCTACATTCAAATACAGACACTGTCCTATGTTTTGGATGAAGCTGTGAAATGATGCAGATTAGGGAGTAGAGGCCTCTGGGGATTGCTCTCAGAAGGGCTATTTTCCCTACTGTCTCATGAGGGTGTGACCTCAGGCAACATACTTTCCCTCAATGCACGTTCTCTCTGATAAGATGAGGTAATTGTCAGCACCTCCTCTGCCAAGCAGGTTCTTAGAAATGAGCTTAGGGACGAGTGAGTCTAGGTAAACCTGGCCGTATGGACAAAGGTGACCATCACACTCTGGCTGTTCCTGTGGACACGAGTGAGAATTGGTAAGCTATGCCATGTAGGATAAAGTTCACCATTGCATTCTGGCTGCCCTGCCAGGGCCATACATCTCTGTAAATAAAGGTTTGCATCCCTCTTGGATCAGCATTGCTGTTCTTGCTCAAGACATGGAGGTTTCCCTTTGCCCTGATTTTGAAAGCTAACTCCCTTACATACTATTATCAGCAAAGCCAGGGAGGGTAGACAGTCCCAGTACCCAGTTATCAGGGAATAGTTCAGTCAAATAAAATGTAGTTGAAATTTAACTGAATTGTCAAAAGCTTCAGTGAAATGAGGAATTCAGTCCAGAGCTGTCCACATGATTGAAAACGATCCCCTGCACACACGCCTGATCTGTGGGGTGATCTGACTGACCACTCAGTGGGCATTGTACTTTTGTAAGTTCTATGTATGCCCTGTGCTGTCCCGGCTATTTATTGAAGACACTTCACACCAAAGGCAGGAGCTTCAGAGTCTCTATGAAATGCAGGCTCTCCATCCCAGCTAGAACCTACTGCAGAGCAGAGAATGATACCTTAGCCTTCTGACCCTCTCACCTCCATGATGCTGAGACCATGGACATGTGCATCATAGCTGCTTTCACACTATGCTGGAGTTGCAACCTAGGTGCTCTCACGTAATAGGCAAGGGTTCTGCCAACCAAACTGTATCCCCAGCCCTTCTATAAACGTTTATAAAGATGCACTTGAGTAGAATCCAGGCCTTTCCTCTCAGATCTCTTATTATCATATCTTTTTCTCTTTGATCTTCTCTCTTTGCAGGACTTTTGTTCTCATAGGTAATCAAGGATCCTGCCAGCAGGCGCCTGGAAATGAAATCTTCGGTACTTGTTTTATTCTTATCTATTCAATCAGCCATTCAAGATACATGACCTGAATGCCTTTCTCAACCTCATTCATAAGGCCCAGAGATGCAAAGATGCATAAAGATCTCCAGAGACTTACACAGGATAGGCAAAAAGAAATAAATATACACATCCTTCCAAACCCCCAAACTGCCATGCTTAGTTTCACATTGGACTTATTATGTTTATTTCCCAAAAGTTAAAATCTTCCCAATCAAAGATTGATTCGCTGAAAGCAAAGGATAGCAACTGTGTCTTTTTGTTTTATAAGAACTTCTCTTTCAAACCTCCTAGTTCTTTAAACATTTAGGAACCCACAGAATCTCATTGACCGAGGGATGCTGAGCTGGATGGTTTCATGTCACCTTGACACAAGTTAACATCATCTGAGAGGAGGGAACTTCAATTGAGAAAATACCTCCATAAGATCAGGCTGTAGGCAGGCCTGTAGAGCATTTTCTTTTTATTTTATTTTATTTTATTTTATTTTATTTTATTTTATTTTATTTTATTAGTTCTAGTTAGGGAACAAGCTTATTTCAAGTCCCTTCTCCCTCTCCCTCCCCTCACCCCCAACTCTCCTCCCCCACCCCCCCACCCCCACCCCATCCACCCACCACTCCCCAGGCAGGGTAGGGCCCTCAACGGGGGCTCTGCAAAGTCCACCAAGTCTTCCTATGCTGGTCCTGGGCCCTTCCCCATGTGTCCAGGGCCAGAGTGTAACCCTTCACGTGGGATGGGCTCTCAAAGTCCCTTCTTGCACCAGGGAAAAATACTAATCCACCACCAGAGGCTCCCTGGAGTGCAGAGGCCTCCTTATTGACATCCATGTTCAGGGGTCTGGATCAGTCTTATACTGGCCTCCCTGACAGCATCTGGGGTCGATGTGCTCTCCCTTGTTCAGGCCAGCTGTTCCTGGGGGTTTCTCCAACCTGGTACAGACCCCTTCGTTCTTCATTCCTCCCTCTCTTCAACTAAATTCCCGATTTCGGCTCAGTGTATATCTGTGGATGTCTGTCTCTGCTTCCTTCAGCCACTGGGGAGGGCTCTAGGATGGTATAAAGAGAAGTCATCAATCTCATTTTAGGGGAAGGGCTTTTGGGTTATCCTCTCCATCATTGCCTGGATTGTCAGATCGTGTCATCCTTGTAGGTCTCTGGAGATCTCCCTGGTTCCAGATCTCTTCTCGGACCTATAGTGGCTCCCTCTGATATGGTATCTCTCATCCTGCTCTCTTTCCTCTATTCTTCCCTTAGAGACTTGCTGTGGGAGGACCCATCCCATTGTGGGTAGTGCTGGTGGGTGGTCCTGGGTTCTATAAGAAAGCAGGCTGAGCAAGCCTGAGGAAGCAAGCCAGTAAGCAGCTCCCCTCCATGGCCTCTGCATCAGCTCCTGCCTCCAGGTCCCTGCCCTGTTTGAGTTCCTGTCCTGACTTTCTCCAGTGATGAACAGTGATGTGGAAGTGAAAGCTAAATAAACCCTTTCCTCCTCAAGTTGCTTGTGGTCATGGTGTTTTATCGGCAGCGGCAGAAACCTTAACTAAGACAGAAGAGAAGCAGGGAAGGGAAGTCAAAACATCTGTTAATGACTTTCATTTGTCTCTGACTGGTTCTGTGGGGGCCTTGGTATAGATGCTGCAGATGGCCCTAAGGTTTTTTTTTTTTTTTAAGATTTGCTTTATTTTTAATACATGTGTACATACATGTGCATGAAGATGCTTGTGTGTGTGACACTTGTGAGGGTGCCCTCAGAGGCCAGAAAGTGAGTCAGTTCCCTTGGAGCTGGAGATATGGGCAGTCATGAGCCACCCAGCATGGGTGCTGAGAACCAAATCTGGGTCCTCTTCAAGAGCAGTAAGTACTCTTAACCACTGAGCCATCTCTTTGGCTCCTGCCCTCAGGATTTGGAGGGCACATAGGACATCTGACAATGGACAAACCGTCTGCCGGAAGCTAAAGGCGGGTGAGGAATGGCTGTCATTACCTCGTTATAGATACTGTTATCTTTTATAGTCACTGAGCCTATCTGAATAAACTATAAAAGCGTCTGGTTGGAGACAGAGTGAATTTTGTACCCTTCTTCCACCAAGCACCTTGTCAACCAGAAAGAAAGATGTGAACCTGGATATAGCTGAAGAAGAGAGCAATGACAACAAGGTCTACAGTGAGAGGTTCAGAGCGAAAGGAAAATACTCCCTGGAGACGGGGAAAGAGAAGGCTGCCTGCTTCTCTTTCCATTGTGCCCCTCAGCAGATGGCACTGGCATCACCATGGTAACCACACAAGGAGTCTGTAACTGCACCCAATCCCTGTCATTCCCTCATGCTCACCTATCACAGATCTGCAAGGGATCTGTTTAGACCGAAGAAACTCTCCAGTTCACATCTCCTGCCCACTCCCAAGTTCTAATCTCCTGGTGCCAGAATCTGCCACATCTTGATATGCTCTATTCTAGTTATTGCCTGTGTCTTTCAGCCTTCATCCTTACTTCCATTTTATAACTCAAATCCTAATCAATGTGGCACCAGTTGCTTGCATCCACACCTATAGCCAACAGCCAGCTCCAAGCCTATAGAGTCAGGGGCAGACCCCTGCATTCCATCCCAAGCATTAAAAGAACAAACCTCTTCCTCATTTTGCTCTTTCAATACTTGAGTGATCCATCTCATCATTGAAATATACTCTTTTGCAATTTCTAATTAATGTATATTTTCTAAGTTAGACTATCCCATTCTTAATATATGTCATGAAACTATGAAGGAACTTTCTAGTAGAAGGAAGAAGTAATCAAGATTTCTCTAAGATGCTCCTTAAACTTGGGTTAAGGAAGTAGCTCAGAGAGAGAATGTTTGGCTAGCATGTACAGGCCATGGGTTCAAGTCCCAGTACCATGAAAAGGGGACTGTGGGACATAGCTCAATGGTAGACTTGCTTGCCCACCAAATATGAGGTCCAAGTTCAATCTCTACTACCCCAAACAAACAAAAGACACTTGACTTATTCTAGACAATAGTATCTGTAAGATGGTGAGTTGCTATTTATTTTCTAGCATATATTAGCTCAAATGTATAATCACTACTAAATCTCTATACATCTAAAATGGCTGTACGGGGGTAGTCCAGGCTCCTTCCCCATCTGCCGAGGCCCTGTCTCCAGCTCCCACCCAGTCCGCTAGCCTGGCTTCTCCAGCCTCCTCTGTATCTTTCTACCACTCATACACTCTTTCAACAGGCATTTTCATGCTTTCAAATGCTTTGTTATCTCTTCATGAAGGTATCCTGACTCTCTCCCCAACCAGAAAAGCCCATTTTTCTCTTAATTCAAATAATCCCTACATTTTAAGATTTTATTCCAACTTCATTTAATCTAAAAGGCAGCTTTAACTTCCTTCATGATCCTTACAACATAGTGAGTTCCTTTGTAGATTCAAAATAGAACCCCAGCACAATGTTCACATAGTAGGTCAGAGTATTCCTGTTGAGTGGGTGACTGGTACATAATTTATTCATCTGAGAAAGAGCCGGGGAATAATGCTTACCTTATAGCATTGTTTTGAGAATTCAATGAGAGGAAATGCTGGGTGCTTTCTCAATCACGTCTTCCTCTCTCCATCTTTTTAACTCTATTAACACAACAGAATAGAATATAAATAGGGATACTATTTTGCACAGAGACCCCAGGAGACCTTTCTGGAGAGGGATGCCTGATGGATGCCTGTGTGTGGACACCAAGGCTTGGAAAGGGCTGCACACCTATCAGCCCAGAGCTCAGCAGCCAGAATTTAGGATGTGGGGTAGGTGTGGCAAGTTAAAAAGGAATTGCTTTGAAGGGTCATGCAAACTTAGAAGCCAACTAAGCTAGCACTCAACCTCACAGGGCAAGGGACAGAGAGACACCAGAGGACAAAGCATATTTGCTTTTGCAGTCAAAGCTTGGAATTTACCTTCTGGGCTAGTGAGATATTTTATGCTCCTTAGTTAGAACAGTCAACACATTCTCTGAACCACTTCCCACATCACCCCGGGCTTTTCCATTCCACAGTGTCAAGAAGTCGTTGAGAACCATAAAGCAAACAGCAGAAGTTCTCATTTTAGACAGGGCAGTTCTAAGAAGTTACTATGTAGAGAAAAGGTTGTCTTTTAAATGCACTTATCCTTTTTTTTTTTCCATAAAGACATTTACAGGCCAGCAAGATGGTTTGGTGAGCAAAGGTGCTTGCAAGTCTAATAACCTAAGCTTGGTCCCCAGAACCCACATAAAGGTGGAAGCAGAGAACAGACTCCACAAGTTGTCTTCTGGTGGCCACATGATCACAGTGGCATGTGCACAGCCCATCTTCATATCGTGCACACACACACACACACACACACACACACACACACACACACACACACACATCTATCTATATCTATATCTATATCTATATCTATATCTATATCTATATCTATATCTATATCTATGTATTTGGTTTTTTGAGACAAGGTTTCTCTGTGTAGCCCTGGTTGTGCTGGAACTTGCTCTGTAGACCAGGCTGGTCTCAAACTCAGAGATCCCTCGGCCTCTGCTTCTGCCTCCTGAGTCCTGGGATTAAAGGAGTGTGCCATAAATGCCTGGCTGATAAGCTTTTAATTAAAAGAAAGAGAGAGAAAGAGACTATTGAAATGGTCAAACAATTAAGAGTACTGGCTACTGTTCCAGAGGACCAGGGTTCAACTATCAGCACCTTGGGGAGGTTCACAACTGTCTGTAAATCCAGTTCCTCAAATTTTTGCCCTTTTCTGGCCTCCATAGGCATCAGGTATGTACATGGTGCACAGATATACTCTAGACAAAATATCCATACACATAAAGTAAAATGATGACAAAAGCATTTTTTATTTGAATTACAAACAAGATTGTATTACATGACAATCCCAGTTCGCTTCTCCCTCCCTTCCTCCCCTACCACCTCCCCCCAACTAAAAGACCTACCTATCACATATCCTTTCTTCTAATCTACCCCTGACTCAACCTTTCTGCTCCCTCATGACCTCTGCATCCTTCCTTTTCTTCCCTTCTCACTCTCATAGCTCCCTCTCCCCTCTTTCCATGCTCTCAATTTGCTCAGGGGATGGTGACCCTTTCCCCTTCTCCAGGGGATAAAGTTTGTCTCTTTTAGGGTCCTCCTTGTTTACTAGTTTCTCTGGCAGTGTGGATTGTAGGCTGGTAATCCTTTACTCTATGTCTAAAATCCACATATGAGTGAGTACATATCATGTTTGTCTTTTTGTGATTGGGTTACCTCGCTCAGAATGGTTTCTTCTAGTTCCATCCATTTTCCTGCAAATTTCAAGATTCCATTGTTTTTTTTTTTTTCTGCTGAGTAGTACTCCATTGTGTAAATGTACCACATTTTCTCTATCCATTCTTCAGTTGAGGGGCATCTAGGCTGCTTCCAGTTTCTGGCTATTACAAATAGTGCTGCTATGAACATCATTGAACAGATGTCCTTGTTGTATGAATGTGCTTCTTTTGGGTATATGCCTAAGAGTGGAATTGCTGGATCTTGTGGTAGACTGATTCCCATTTTCTGAGGAGTCGCCATACTGATTTCCAAAGTGGCTGTACAAGTTGGCACTCCCACCAGCAGTGGAGAAGTGTTCCCCTTTCTCCACATTCTCTCCAGCATAAACTGTCATTGGTGTTTTTTATTTTAGCCATTCTGACAGGAGTAAGATGGTATCTCAGAGTTGTTTTGATTTGCATTTCCCTGATGGCTAAGGATATTGATCACTTTCTATTGTGTCTTTCAGCCATTTTAGATTCCTCTATTGAGAATTGTCTATTTAATTCTGTACCCCACTTTTTAATTGGTTTGTTTGGTGTTTTGGAGACTAGCTTCTTGAGTTCTTTGTATATTTTGGACATCAGCCCTCTGTCAGATGTGGGGTTGGTGAATATCTTTTCCCAGTCTGTGGGCTGCCATTTTGTCTTGCTGACTGTGTCCTTTGCCTTACAGAAGCTTCTCAGTTTCAGGAGGTCTCATTTATTAATTGTTGATCTCAGTGTCTGTGCTACTGGTGTTATGTTCAGGAAGCGGTCTCCTGTACCAGTTAATTCAAGGGTATTTCCCACTTTATCTTCTAGTAGGTTCAGTGTGGCTGGGTTTATGTTGAGGTCTTTGATCCATTTTGACTTAAATTTTGTGCAGGGTGAAAGGCTTGGGTCTATCTGCAGTCTTCTACATGTTTGCATCCAGTTATGCCAGCACCATTTGTGGAAGATGTTCTCTTTGTTCCAGCGTATATATTTGGATTGTTTGTCAATCCAAATTCGTAGGTGTGTGGGTTAATATCATGGTTTTCAACTCTATTCCATTGGTGTACCTGTCTATTTTTGTGCCAATACCAAGCTGTTTTCAGGACTATAGCTCTGTAATAGAGCTTGATGATGCCTCCAGAAGTTCCTTTATTGTACAGGGTTGTGACAAAAGCATTTTCTAGAAGGACATTTACTTTGGGGTGGTTGGGAGACTCAATAGATAGAGGCTCACTTACCACACAAGCCTGACCCCCTAACTCCAGTCCCCAGAACCCACAGCGAAAGACAGCATCAGTTTTCCAAAGTTGCCCTCTGACCTCAACATACATGTGTGAACCTGCACTTACCATACACACACTCACCACACACACACACACACACACACACACACACACACACACATACACACACACACACACACTAAATGAAATTTAAAATTTTTTCAAAGAAGTTTACTTTAAAATAATTCTTTGGTATACATGTGATTTTACCATTTGTTAAAGATAAAAGCAAAGCAAATTTGTATGGTAAAAAGATGGATGTGCCTGTATATTTTTATATAAACAAACCTTGACGGAATAGTTGACACTGTATGGCATAAGGCACTGTAACATGTTTCAGAGTTGATCAGTATTCTGATTTTAGAATGGTCAATGTTGAAAATACCACTTCACATAAATATATCATACAAAAATGGCAGAAGTATATTTAGGACCATTTGAGAACATCAAATACCAACCCAATACCTAATACCAACCCAAAATTCACTGAATTATATATTTTTAAATAAAATTCAAGTCAGCAAAAGAAACAGGAATAAAGAAAAAACAAGCATCCTAGCACAATATAATCAAAAGGCATACTACTTTGCTGCCTATATGCTAAAGAATGGCAATATGGAAATATCATATTTTCTTCTGTGATTAAACAATTATGTTTCTATAAGAATAGAGAGCTTAGTGTGCACAGTCAAATTACTGTGCTCATAACTGGCTTAGCCAGTGTTCTACTGCTATGAAGAGACACTATGACCAATGTATCTCTTACAAAAGAAAGCATTTAACTGGAGCTTGCTTACAGTTTCAGAAGTTTAATCTATTATCATCATAGAGTCTGCCTGTGGGCAGACATGGTGTGTGGAATATTCCTTTACACTGTGTGAATATATGTTACTGTGATTGGTTTAATAAAGAAGCTGACTGGCCTGTAGCTAGGTTAGGTGGGAGAACCAGACTAAGAGGAAGAAGGGAGGAGTCTCAGAATCATGAGGAGATGCAGAGAGAAGGAGATGAACTTGCTGTGCTGAGAAAAGGTACCAAGCTACATGGTAGAGCATAGATAAGATATAAGGGTTATTTTAAAATATGAGTTAGCTAGTAACAAGCCTGAGCTATTGGCCGAGCATTTATAATTAATAATAAGTCTCAGGGTGGTTATTTGGGAGTGGCTGCCAGGACACAGAGAAACTCTACCTACAATGGTGCTGGAGAAGTAGCTGACTGCCCTGTATCTGGATTCACAGGCAGCAGGAAGAAAGTGACACTGGGACTAGCTTGGACTTTAGAAACCTCAAAGCCCATCCCCGGTGACACACTTCCTCCAACAAGGCCACTTCCTAATCCTTCTCTAGTAGTGCTATTTCCTGATGATGAAGCATTCAAATATATGAGTTTATGGGGGTCATTCTTATTCAAGCCACCACAACAACATATAATAGTCTGGACCTTGAGCAGCTGTTCTGTTTTTTTTTTGTGTGTGTGTCAACTTGACACAACCTAGAGTCATCAGAGAGGAAGGAGCCTCAGTTGAGGGAATGCCTCCATGAGATAGATGTATGGCATTTTCTCAACTAGTGATCAGTGTGGGAAGGTCCAGCCCGTTGTAGATGGTTCCAACTCCGGACTGGTGGTCCTGGGTTCTATAAGAAATCAAGCTGAGCAAGCCAGAAGAAACAAGCCAGTAAGCAGCACCCCTCATGGCCTCGGCATCAGCTCCTGCTTCTGGGACCCTGCCCTGCTTGAGTTCCTGTCTTGACTCTCTTCTATGGTAAACAGTGCTGTAGAAGTGTAAGACAATAAACCCTTCCCCCACAACTTGCTTTATAGTCATGGTGTTTTGTTACAACAATAGAAACTCTAAGATAGCAGCAAGTCTCTGGCATTCAATGGCATGGCAGCATGCTCAGTGCAAATGTGTCTGCTGTGTGTTCAGAAACAAGGCTAGGGTTGCAGCTTGCCTAGTGTGAGTGAAGCCCCAGGTTCAGTCTTTAAGAGGATAGTTAAAAAAATAATAATTTCCCTGTAACAACAATTGACCTATGCTGGAAATACCTGGAACTCAGCACACATTTGATTTAAATTGATTTTTGGTTCCTTTGGTTCAAAACCCTTTTATTTATTTATTTCATGAATTCCACACTGAGTGCACTTTCTCTGTAATTCATGTAGTGTGATTTCCTTTTATAGTGCACGCCACTACCTATGACTTTAAAATATTTGTCTATTTACTTAGTTATTTGCTTATGTTTAGGCGTGTGTAGGCTCGTGGCATGTGTCACGGCAGGCTTTAGGAGCTCAAGCACAGCAGTCAGGATGTCAGGATGGGTTCTCTCCTCCCACCCTTCTAGGGGAGGGTCGCTCTTATTCCTGCTGCTGTGCTGCGCACTCCAGACAAACCTCCTGTCTCCACCTTCCATCTCTCCAAAGGAATTCTGGGATCACAGGTGTGTGCACTGTCACAGCATTTGTTTTGCTTTAACAAGGGCTCCCAGGGTTAAACTCAGGTTACACAGCTATTACTTTTACTCTTGAAGCCATCTTCCCAGGCACTTGCAATTGTTTTTGGTATCTGCTTTGACTGTTGTCCCCACAGTGAGCTCTTCCAAGGAGATAGATTTCTAAAAAAAACAACAACTAAACCCCACCATGGTCTACTTAGATGGCTCCCATTCTAGGGCAGAGCACTGTTGCACGGGGAAATTCCATGCAGTTACCACAGGGCAACTCAGAAGTGAATCCAGGGCTTTGTGCATGCTAGGCAAACACTATCAGCAAGCAATATCCCCAGCTGCAGGGAAGTTCTTTAAAGAACTTGCCTGTTTTCCCTAAGCCTGGGTGAGAGTGGGAGTTAAACCTTAACAGTTTTCAGATGAACTGTCCCCACCCCAGGTTCTAGGAACTCTGAGGGAACTAAAGGCTTCAGTGAAAAGCAATGAGATCATGTCATTTGGGCTGGTTGCCAGACCTGAACATAGACTCAAGTGACCAGCAGCTTGAATCCACATGACCTGTAAGCAAAAGACCAGGATTCAGGCCTGCAAAAGATCCTGAACTTTCAGCAAACTTAGGACAGGAGACATCCCCCAGTAGCCCAGGGAGATGGGAAGCAAGGCCCCTCAAGCCAGGAGATAAACTACAACTGGATCCCAGAACAGTGACCTTGCCTAATGTGAGTGAAGCCCCAGGTTCTAGGCAAGCTGTTTTGTTTTGTTTTGTTGTTGTTCTGTTTTTTGAAACAAGGTTTTTACACTGTAGTGTAAACTGGAAGGTACAAAAGCCAAGTGTCTTGACCCCTTGTGATTGGAGATTTGCATTCCCAAAGCACAGGACAGTTTTCACCAGGCAAAGAATATTGAGACCATTTAGCAGGTCAGGAAAGTAGAGGCCCGATGAGGCTCAAGGGTGATATTGTGGGCATAAGAAGGGTAGTACCTTAGCCCAAGCTCTTTCCTTCTATAGCCCAGGTCTGGGGGAAGCATGGGCTCCTCAGACACCACTTGCATCCCAAGGCAGGAAATGGGGTCACAAACAAGTGCAGAAAGGATTGCTGCTACAAGGATATCTACTGTATTCTGACTGCCAAGAGGGTGCCCCTTCCTTCCTCTCCACAGGCTCCATGCTGTCCATCTGACGAGGCTATGTGAGGAGAGAGGTGGCTAGTGGGACCAGAAGAGGAGACAGAGACTTTGAGTTGACCAAAATCCAAAGCTGAGCCCTTGGTATTGAAGTTTTTTTGAATTTTAATTTTTTTTCTTGACTGTCACTTGAACTTTATCACTGCAGTTGAGTTTTGTCTCCTCTCATGTATGCTCAGAGAGTAGGTGAAATATGCCATTGCTCTCACCTAATTGTTATGTAAAAGTATGCACAATTGTTACTTTCCATTGTTTATTACTATTGTTCATTTTATTGTGTATGTGTCTGTTTGTAAGTTAGGACCACATGTGTGTAGGTGGCCACAGAGGCCAGAAGAGGCTATCAGATCCCCTGGAGCAGGAGTTACAGGTGGTTTTGAGTCACCCCATGTGGATGCTGGACACTGAACTCAGGTCCTCTGGAAGAGCAGCAAATGCTCTTAACCATTGAGCCATCTCTCCAGCCCCTGTGTTCTGTGGTTTTTGTTTTGTTTTGTTTTGTTGTTGTTCTGTTTTTTGAAACAAGGCTTTTACACTGTAGTCCAGGTTGGCTTCATACACAAGGAAATCCCCTGCCTCTGCCTCCCAAGTGCTGGGGTTATAGGTGTCAGCTACCATGCCCACACAGTATTGCTTTTCACACAGTATTGCTTTTTGAAATAGTGACTAGACTCTGTGGCCCCAAGACTCACACATTTGCCACCCCACATCTTGACATAAGAAAGCTATTGGAGTTGTCTACCAATGCTCGTGCCTGAGGTATGGGTGGGAGATGTACCCTGTCTTAAACCTCCCAGTCTGCTTTACTCGCTTTTCTTCCTGTTAGGTTGTCCGTCTGTCAGGGAGTCTGTTGCATCTTCTCTTTCCATGCCAGGCATTGGTTCGGCCTTATGTCCCCCGAATTGGTCACTATTTGTAGGCATTGCCCAGATGGGTAGACAGGAAGTGAGAGGCCAAGTAGAGGTTCGTAGGCATTGCCCAGATGGGTAGACAGGAAGTGAGAGGCCAAGCAGAGGTTCCAGTAGAAATTTGCTCATGTGTCCTGCTCTTCCTCAGATTCCAGAAAGCTACCCAACACTCAGGTCCTCCCAGAAGCCTCTGGAATTAATATTGACTTACCCTGTGGAAGAAATCTCTCGCCTTCCTTCCCATGCCCACCTTAAGCCCCAGAAAGCTACAGCTTGATATCTATGATCAAGGGAAGAAGACCCAAGCGTGAGATTTTTATATGAGTGTGATATCCCACAGGCATCATGGTGCATGGTATATGGAGGGCACTGCCCACAGATCCCCCCAAAGTGAAAACTTGATAGGTGGGCTGGGTGGGAGTGGCTCTATCATTATTACCTTGGTGATTATTTCATTGGTGTTAGACTGCAAAGCTCCTAGGCTCCCATCCCCCCTTTCTGCCCTCTTCCCTTCCTTCCTTCTTCTATTTCCATCTTTTTAGCTTGTATGACAAGGATCATGTGCATACTAGGCTAATACTCAATCATGTTGGACTAGCTCTTTGGCCAGGTGTAGATGAAGAGGGCTGAACGAGGGCCAGGAGCTCCTATCAGGCAGGTTAGTGACAGCATACATGCCTGTCCTGGAAGAAAGCTGTCTGACACATCTGAACACAGCCTCAGACAGAAGGTAGGAGTGTTTCTGCAAGAAAATGTGGATGTCTTGAGAACCCGAATCGATGGCAGCTGCTGATCCCTAAAACTGAGGAGACAGAACTTCTGCTGGGCTGAGCTACCACCGGCAACTCAAACTACTCAATTCTTAAGCTAGGGGAATAATTGGACCTGTGGAAGGCCACAGCTGCCAGCTCCAGCATTTAGCTGCTACAGAGCCACCACTCAAATTCCCAACTTCATGCTGGCATGCTGCCTCTACACTCTACAATAAGCCCACAAACCCAGCCTTTTTAGGTTTCTGTAGCCATCATGGCACCACACCAAAACACCAAGTCCCAGGCTTCATTGACTCCACACCCCTGGGGCAGTGGCTCTCTAGGACAGACAGTGAAGGGAGTTCAGGTATGGTCATAGTTGCATCGCATGGCTCCACACCTGCATGGTCATCAGATAGGCATAGGCCACCTGAGACTCAGAACCTCCTAAGGTCCTTTCTCAGATTTGTGGGGTCCTCTGAGGCAGGGTATCCCCATAAGTGTTCTGCTTCTACAAGAGCTTCCTCAGCTCCATGGCTTCAATCCAGAAACAAAGCTAAGTCCCTGATCATTTTCTACTCTTGCACAAATGAGTCTCACATAGCCCAGTCTGGCCTTATGTAGCCAAGGGTGACCTGGAACTTCTAACCCTTCTGCCTCCACTTCCTTACGGGCATGCATTACCACATCCACTATATATGGTATGTGGATGGAATCCAGGGCACAGTGCATGCTAGACAAGCATTCTACCAACTAAGCCATATCCCCTGCCCAACAACTACATCTAAAAAGCTTTTGAGGTAGGAGGAAGAGAGGGCTTTAAAACAAAGGAAGTATTCACTTTAGAGTAAACCACTAGGCTCAAAGTCAACACTGGCCTTCTCGGAATCCCTGCTGGGCTGGATGGAGGTGTCTTAATGGCCTGTTCTCTAAATTCTCACTGGTTCCTCTTATTCTTGTTTATTCACTTGTTTGTGTGAGGCTGGCCTATTGAGCAAGAGGGCAGCAGGCTTGGCAGGCACTAGAGCACTGACTACAGCCACACTGGTTCCTCTGCTTCCCCTCCAGGCCTTTTCTAGTCTTCTGCAAAAGGAATCATTGCTTTCTCCGTCTTGGCTCTTGCTGCCCAGGTTGGAGTTTCAAACAAGCTTTCACCAAGTAATTCATCCAGTCATTTACACACACACACACACACACACACACACACACACACACACTGGTGGGGGGGAATCCCTCAAGAAAATTCCAGTGCAACTTCTTAATAGAATAGACTTTTAAATTCATTATATATGTGAATACAAAAATTCAGTGCCCCACTTGGAGATCAGTGTCTAGATTGTCCCCTTCATATTGTAAGTCACATTAAAAGATACACATTCCAGATTCAGAACAAGAGGATCATACTTTAAACCACTGTGCCCATTCCTGTTCTTGTGCTCCACACAAGGATGTTCAGGGACAGCCCTAATTTGATGTTGAAGTAACCATCTTGTTCTGACTCTCCAGAACTCTACATTCTTTTGTGTTTACTTAGACACTTCTTGGCCTTCTATCTCACAATACATATCCACCTTGGCAACACAAATGAGACTTCCATGACCCTGACCATGGTCCAGGTGTATTAAGTTTATACAAACATAATATAAAATAAGCTAACAGAAGAAGGTATAAGTAAAAAATAATCACTGTTTATGTCTGAAATAACTACATCCAAGAATGGATGTTTCAAGGACTGTCTGACCCTCACCTAGCTTTAATTATGATGTTTTGTGAGTTTTGCCTTTTAATGCTGTCCCCCTGAGCTTCAACCAAGAGAGGTGTTGGCTTACTTGGTTGCCTACCAAAATTAAAGGACTTGTATAGTCTTAATTGGGTTAATCTGTGTGCTTGTGTGCATCTTTCTCCTGTGGATTATTTCAATGTGTGGACCATGAATCACTTCATGTCCTTAACACTATTAGAAGAGGGCTCAACAGGGGAGGCAGAGTGGAGTGGCTAGCTGGGCTGGGGCCAGAATATGTGTGATGCTCTCATCATGCCAAAGGCAGGGACCTCCCCCATAACAAGTGCACATAAATACTATTTATGAGAGATGAGTGAGAAAGGCTCAGGCATTGGGTTGTGGTGTACAGATTTGAAGACTTCTTTTTGTTTGTTTGTTTGTTTGTTTGTTTGTTTGTTTGAGACAGAGTTTCTCTGTGTAGCTTTGGAACCTGGCACCCACTCTGTAGACCAGGCTGGCCTCGAACTTACAGAGATCTACCTGCCTCTGCCTCCAGAGTGCTGAGATTAAACGTGTGTGCCAAAAACATTGAGGTGATAGGATACACCCCAACTGTAAAGTGGCAGGCCTGTTGGTCCTAAGCTGTTTTCCTGGCATTGGCGCCCCTGCCATGGGCTCTCATCAGTTCAAATTCCTCCCTCTCATCCCCACTGTAGATCTGCCTGATCAGAACCTTGTGGCCTAGAGGTAGATAACGCAACCCAACAAGCTTCTAGGTGGAGTAGAGAGCTGCTGTACAGATGGACTGGATAAGCATTTGATCTTTTTGGTGATTATGACGCAAGTGGGCGGGAACTGTCCATGAACAGAGGGGATGCTATGTAAACTCTCCCACCGTGGGCTCAGCACAGGCTGGAATGACAGAGCGGAGTTGCAGAGAAAAGAGAAAGAACACCAAGGGTGGGAAGAGAGGAGCGGGCTGTCAGCCGGAGCAACAGTTGACATCCCTTTCACATCTTTCCCCACTGGCTCTCAGCCCAGCCCCAGCCACATGTGCGCGCATGCCCATGCGCATGTGCATATTCACTCTCGCCCTCAGGTCGCTTTGCTCCTGGCCTCATGATTCACTGATTACAGGACTGGTTTGCTGAGCTGACTATTGCATATCTCTCATTACCTCTTAACCACAAGAGCCGCGGCCTCGTTATCTTTTGATGTTTCTTCCTTTGCTGACCCATCACTGATTGAGCTCATCCCATGTGCCAGGCATTGGAATCGAGCATAGTGAGGACAGAATGTACAGAAGTCATCCCAGCTGAATGAAGGAGGCAGGATGGGTGGGGAGTGTTATAAAGCGCTCCATTAGCTGGGAGAAGGAGAAAGAGCAGAAGAGACACAAATTCCAACACAGAGAAGACACCCCTGACACCTTTGGCTGGCCCTATGGTTGTGACCTCCAGAGAAAGGGGGTCTGACTAGAGATGGCTTTTGCAAGCCTAACAGCTGCGCTAGAAGTCTAGGCATTGACAGACATTTTCCAAGACAAAGCGGGGAGCTCATGATAACGACGTACAAGTTCTGTTGAGAGTAGTCATCACAGCCAGGACAGTGGACACAGGGATCTTCTGTGTCATCCAGGACCTGTGAGCCCTAGAGCACTAGGGGCCATCAGAGGTTTAAAACTGAGGCATGGCATACCCCAGGTTCTGATGTATAAACAGTCTATGTAGCCTCATAGTAGAGAGGACTAGAGGACGGAGAACTAAAGGCTATGGGTGAAGAGGCTGGTGCTAAAGTCTAGATGGAATAGAGAAATAGGGTGTGAAGTGGCACTTGCTGAGAACTGCCTCAAACACAAGAACTGTGTGTGTGTGTGGGGGGGCGGGTCAGCATCTCCATAGGGGATGAAGCATCCCTCTGCCTTCTGCCCAAGGCCTGTTCCGGTCAGACCACACTCTCATGTATCAACTCAGCTCCCTGCTCCTGCCTTGAGGCAGGGATGGAGCAAGTCAGCAGGCAATGCCTTCTTCCTTCCCTTTACTTGTCTTTACCAAACATAACACATCTAAATTTCTACACCTATGCTGTAGAGATGTAAGCATCTGCGGACAGAGACGCCCTGTTAGCACTTCAAAAGGGAGGTCTGCCTGGACTGTGGAAATACTTGGAATCATTGAGGAAGAATTCTCAGGATACAATACTGATGACATGTTTGTAAAATTATGTTTGTCTAATAATAAAAGGTTGAGAAACAAATACAAGGTTATGTGAAAAAGGTTTGAGTTTAAAGGTATTTCTCCCCATGTAACACACATATATACATAAACACATATATGTGTGTGTACATATGTAGCTACATGTATATAAATATATGCATACACACAAGTGTAAAAACACATACACATGTGTATATATGCATGTGTACACTGTTAGAGACATGATTCACCTATATCTGCGGCACGTACACATCTGTGCACATACATTTCATGCACACACACTTATTTCATTAGTGGTGATAAGTCACCATAAAGGCAACATTACAGAGAGCTTTGCACTTGATTGGCACTCACTAATGTTTGCTGAATTAGAACAAACCTCTGCCTTGCCCATTCTGATTTTTATCGTTGACCATTGCTCTCAGGAGTTAATGTTTGAACCTGGCCATAAAGAAATCGACAACCACTGACCTATGGCCTATATTTGATGAGGAAGAAGCCCCTTATAAAATAGCCACCAGTGGGTGGCCTGGCAGACAGAGCTGCTGTGGTCAGCTGTGCAAAGGAAGCCTCATCGCCACCATGAACTTCTCCGGCAAGTACCAACTGCAGAGCCAAGAGAACTTTGAGCCCTTCATGAAGGCAATGGGTGAGTGCTGGATGGGACACCAGAGCTGGTGCAACGAGAAAGAGGGTCTAGCCCTGCCATCAGCAGCTAGTCAAGGTCTGATATTGAGGTGGAAGAAGGGTCCAGGCTATCCCAAATTGAGGCGTGCTATAGTGACTTTCCTGGTCTCTTCCTCACTGGACAAGGTCACTGGGAGCTGTGGAGATGACACTGAACTGGAATGATGTACGTGTGTCTACTGGTTCATGGCCTTATTCATTCATTCATTCATTCATTCATTCACTTTTCTGGTAAATATTGGTTCAAGACCAACCACAACTCAAGCACTGTGCTTGTACAAACACCAGGGAGACAGAATGTGATAGGCTACAACCCTGACCAATGTTTGGAGACAAAGCTACAGTAGTGACCAACTATTTGGAGATAAATGCAATGAAGTGTCCCTTGATATGTATGACTTTATACCAGGTACTGCAATGCCCACATTTAATACTCACCATAAAACTGAGTTATCACTGTTGAGACAACTGAAGCCAAGAAAGGGGAAGTGGCTATGACAAGGGTCACCACATAGGAAGTATTTGAGTTGGAGTTAGAAGAAGGTGCTGGGTCCCAGAGACCCTATTTAGATACCCCACATCTCCCCCAGGGTACAGGAGGGAAGACTTTGTGGTGGCTTGGGACCAGGGAGAAAAGAGTATGTTCCAGGAAGAGACAGCCCTGTGGGCAGAGGAAGTGGATGAAGGAGGGTGCCTACAGGCAGGAGATGAGAAAAAGCAAGAGCAGGGAAAACAGGACACTCAGGTCATCCCAGGACTCAGAGCTTCTTTTGTAGACAAGTCACAGCTCACGAAGTTGAGGACCCCCTTAGTTGTATGACAGGTTCTCTACTCTTGCTGTGAATCTCCATTCACGTAAAAGCACAGATTTGCTCCGAAATCTGCAAAGCCCTATTCAAGGGCAAAGGACTTTCGTTCATTACCCACAAGAGCCTTGACTCCAGAGGCCATAGCAAGATTGCCTGGCCTGGTCCCACTTTGTGTGGGGGACCATTTGATTTGGAAGATAAACATCCTGAAGGATGAAGTGTTCCTACCCTAAGAACAAGGCCACTAACAAATTAGGAGGGAGGGCAAGTAAAAAGCAGGAAGCCGCAGAGGAAAGGGCCTCAGGCAAATGAGGGTCTTTATCACAGGTCAGTGGCTAGAGTGCTGGTCTAGCTCACACGGAGCCCTGGGTTTAATCCCCAGACTACATAAGCCCCGTATGGAGACACATGACTGTAATCCCAGCACGAGGGAGGTGGAAGCCGGAGGATCAGATGCTCAACTATATAATGAGTTAAGGCTAGCCTAGGCTACAAGAGACCCTGGCTCAAAAACTAACAATACTAAGTGGGAAGATAGTTGCAGGCCACTGACTTTCCCTCTCAGAGGCCAAAGGCTCACAGGTCTGCTATATAGAAGTGTGTGGGGCCTCGGGAACCTGCAGTGAACCCTCTTCTTCTCCGGTCTCTAACTTACATGGGCTCTTGCAGGTCTGCCTGATGACCTCATCCAGAAGGGGAGGGACATCAAGGGGATCTCAGAAATCGAGCACAACGGGAAGCATGTCAAACTCACCCTCACCTATGGGCCCAAAGTGGTCAAGAACGAGTTCACCTTGGGGGAGGAATGCGAGCTGGAGACCATGACTGGGGAAAAGGTCAAGGTATGTAGTCCCGCCTCCTGTTCCCCAAAAATTCTCCTAACAGAGACCATGTCGCTGAACCCACTTCAGGCAGGAGACTGAGAGAGCTCTGAGAAGAAACTTCTCCTTGCCTCAGGGATTTCGTGGCTTCTGGGCTCTCACTATGGAGGAGGTGGAGAAAATGGGCACAGAGTAGGATCCTCAGTCACATGGTCTCCCAGGAACAGTGCTCCTGGCTCCGAGTCCTCCAAGGAGAGAGCCGGGAAATCACTGTCAGTGAAAACCTTTATCTGAGCCAGGGCAGCTTCATCTCGGGGTGGTGGTTCCAGGCAGCAATGCCAGCTGGCCGTGGGCTGTGTGAGTGGTGACAGGTAATAGCAGAGAGATCCAGGTGCTGTGGGTCCTGTTATCTGCCCCTCCCTATGAAGCCTGCACAGCCCAGGGTAGTCAGTAGGCTGTGCATCTGTTCTCTCTACACCTGCCTTTCCTGGCGGCCTTGTGCCTCAGGCACAGCAGGAGTCTCTTTACCTTTTCAGGTTGTGCTTACTTCTTCCGCCTTTCTTGCACGTCAAGGTGAAAGGTGGAGGGGATTCTCCTGATCTGCTCATGGCCAGCGGTGGGGTGTCATGGGTTTTCCAACGGCCCATTGTGGAGGCCGAGTTTTGACCTTGTGTCTTTTGTTCATGACTAGATTTCTTCCTCCATCCCTCCCTTGCTTCCTTTATCCTTATTCTCCCCCCCCCTTCCCCAGCATCTTGACATGTAGCCCACACTGGCCTCAAACTCAGTATCTTCCGGCTCCTGCCTCCTGGATGCTGGGATTATAAGCGCTGCACTGTGCCCAGCCACAGCTGTGCTTCTATTTACTGCCATCTTTGATGTCTAAGGCTTGGAATTGGCACCATAATAGGAAAGGGTAAACAGCTACCAAAGCAAACTGTCCCCACAGCTGCTGGTGGCTGGGCCTCTGCTACAACCTCCCTCCATAAGATCCAAAATGGGATTTTACATTTTATTTTAGATTCCCCCACCCCCACCCCAAGAGAACCACTAAGGCAAGCTTGACATTCTCTTTCATTCATAAACACCCCTGTTTCCATTCAGCACTAGAGAACTGGAGATGAACAGGACCTTTGACTCACCGTCAGCTGTTACCACACAGGGAAGCAACCTCATTAGCTTCATCGCTAGACCTTTCCTCACGGGTCATGATCTCTCTTCCCTGCAGGCAGTGGTTAAGATGGAAGGAGACAATAAAATGGTGACAAGTTTCAAAGGCATGACGTCGGTGACTGAACTCAACGGCGACACCATCACCAATGTAAGTTGGCACTCTGGTCTTGCCATCCCGGTGTTTGAGGGGCATGGAGAAGTAAAGGGTGGGGGACAGGTGTCTGATATCTCTCATTCTCCCATCTTCTCCTCCCCGAGACCTTGACTTTTGTCAGTGTCTTCTACCACTTAAGAGGATCGGTTATGTTCCACGTAGTTGATACGTATTGTCTTGAGTCTTTTGAACAACACTTTTCTAAATAGGGAATGTAAGGCTATGACCAGATGAGCTCCAGGAATTGGGCCTGTCCCCTGCACTAATCTCTCTCACAGTTGTTCAGCACTCAAGAAGCCCTAGGGGCAGCTGTTCATGCTGTAGACTGTGAGGATTTGTATTCAGTACATCTGCAGCCATCTTGTTCTGACCAAACAAGGGCTGGATTCTTAGGGTGATTTTCTGACAGACAGAAGAGCAGTGTCTTGAGGAAGGGGCACCCTTTTCTAATTCACCTGGTGTCTCCCACCTCCAGGCTGCCCTTCCTCTCCCAGGGTCAGCCACTACCACCACCTCAGCCTCTCCTCCTTACCCACTGCCTGCCTCTACCCCCATCCCAACAGCACCTAAAGGGGTTGGAGTGAGAAGTACTTGGTGCGCTGAGACACAGGTCAGGATATGCAGAGCACAGCTGGCCCTTTCCTGTCTCTGCTGAGATGGGGCCGCAAACCTCCCTATGGGACAGAAGTCCATTCAATCCGGAGATGTCCCAGACTTCACTCCATCGGCAGATCTCCTGTCCAGGAGCCTCAGTGCCTCCTGCAGCACTACTTCCCATCGGTGCAAAACCTCCACAAGGGAGGCTTTTTTTTTTTTCTTAGCAAAATCTGGGCTCTTTCCTTGCTGTTCCTTTTGAAAATGTCAGAGTGTGGCCACAGCCTTTCCCTCTGCCTCAGCACTAACCAACAAGCCACAAAGGCTGCCATCTTCCAAAGCTTGGGTGCCTTCTAAACACCTCTGCCCACTTGGCATTGGTGTGAAGTCACACTTCTACTGAGTTTATGGTGGCTAATGAATGACACACTGGGTGTGCACTCCTATGCAATCACCCTCCATGCCCAGCTGTTGGTAATATCCCGCCCCAAGTGTGCAGGATAATTGGTAGTGTTTCTGCCATGGTCAGGTCTTCCAGCTCTCCTTTGTATCCAGAATGCCCTTTAGTTCACAGAAGGCAGACACAACATTCAGTCCCCACTCTTGCCCCCTCACTCTGATAGCAGAGCTGGTGAGCAGAGAGGAGCCACCCTGGACTGAGTTCAGATGCATCTCCCCTCGTCTTCCTTTCTCCTATGGGAAGTGCAGACAATGGATTTTATAATCCAGCTAACATATCCAAGACCATGCAGCTGATAAGTGATAAAACCCCAACCCAAGGGATGACTGCTGCAGCCAAGGAGCTCCTTTTCCACTTGACAACATAAGACACAAAGTCAGAGACCTGAGAGGGGTGGAAGGGCCATTCAACAACAACCCTAAAACCGATGTGTTTTGTTTTTCTTACTATGCTGAGGTTTTGAGTGTGCTGAGCAAGCATCCTGCCATACAAACCCATGCCCAGTGTTCTCATGCGCCTCATTCACAAGTTTAAGAGGAAAATTATACAGTCCCCACTGTCCCAGTCTAGTTACCCAGTGCATCCATGTACAAATCCTTGTGTTCAGCCATAGGCTGTTAATGGACAGTAATAGATCTCCATGAAATTTTGAGACAATGGATTGGACTGCTCTGGATGGTTTTTCTATAGCTGTTGTTGATTTAGGAAACAATTCAGTGGCTGGCAGGACACCCTTTCACACAAACAAGAGAAGTGACAAGACACTGCCTGGTGTTTTAGAAAAGTTGCCAACCATTCCTATGCCCATAAAGAAAATGGAAATTTTAAAAGTAGTCTCATGTGTTAGCACATTTGGAGCCATTAAGGGAGATTGTTTTTTGTTTCTTTGCTTTACAATTCATCATCAAGGAAATATCTCATGATCTCTCTTCTTAATTTCAGACCATGACACTGGGCGACATTGTCTACAAGAGAGTCAGCAAGAGAATTTAGACAAGGCTGTGTTTTGTATTCTTTTACAGTGTAAAATTTATGCAATAAAGTTACCTTTGTTTTGAAAGCATTTCTTCTTGAGGGCTTCTCATTGTGGCTCTGCTCTTTCTTAGTGTGCGTGCATGCATGCATTCGTGTGTGCGTGTGTGTTGGGAATTAAACCCAAGCCTCGCATTTGTGAGTATAAACTCTATCACTGAGCTGCATCCCTAGCCCTGATGTTTTCAGTGAGCAGTGATCACCTCTGACTTTGTCATTATAATTTGTATATCATTATACCAGCTCAGATCTGTACTTTAATTTTCACCCTGGATACCAACCTCTGTCTCAGGTATCCTTAACTTGAATGCCAAGTGTGGCCAGATCTGTAGAGTATCCACTGTGCCCTCTCTCTGTTAGACATACGAGCAAGAAGCTGGAGCAAGAAGGATGCAGTGAGTCTGAGGGTGTCTCTGCAGAAGGACAGGGATCGTGAAGACCAGGCTGATGGGGGAAGCACTTCTGTGTATGTTTATCTTATTGATTGTTAAATAAAATACTGTTTGGCCAATGAGACAGCAAGTTGGACGGGACTAGGAGTCAAAGAGGATTCTGGGAAATGTAGTAGAAAAGTGGTGATCCAGGCAGGAAGTGACACAGCAAGGAGACTCATATTTAAGCAAAGGAAACAGGAAGGGTTCCTCTTTTCCTCCTCCTCCTCCAGCGGTGGGATGTGAGCCACCGACAGCAGAATGCACTCTATCAAGCCATCTCCCTAGCACTGTATTTCTTATATAAAGTGCAAAGGCCATGAGGAAAAGATTAATAAATTTGACTTCATCAAACTAATCATCAAAGTTTGAAGGTTACACTTGAAAAAAGATAATGTAAATGTAATTTTCATGAGAAGCAGTACTGTGGGAAAGTATATTTGTGGCTTAGGTAATGAAGGTTATAGAATATTAAACTCTTCCCCCAAATTAAAATAAATGTCCAACAAGTCAATGGACAGGCAGGTCAAGGACATTTAATAAGCCACTCCCAATGAATAATATGTTTATTTTTGTCATAATTATAACTGAGGTGGGAATGTAAGATGATGTGCCCAAATACAAAGAGCCAGGAAAGGTTAACCTTGCTTACACACAAGTTTGTAAAAATATTGTGAATGGCTCTACCTTCAGTGGTAGAGATATAAACTGGTGAAGCCCATGGTGGACACCATTTGACAGAATCCCTTAACATCTTCAGTGAAGTTCCTAGCACCTTGCAACACCACTGTGCATCTTTCTGAAGAAGTACTGTATACATGTACAGAAAGCATAAAGGTACACCCTTCTGTAATGCCAGCTCTTAGAAGGTAGTGACAGGAGAATCAGCCTGGGCTACATAGTGAGACTAGATCTTAATAAACAAACAAGAAAGAAAGAAAATGGATTTGGGACATAGCTCAGTGGTAGAGCACTTGCCTGGCATGCACACAATTCTGAGTTTGAAAGGAACAGTAACAATATAAAGTAGAAACAGATGTTTTTTGGCTAGAGAGGGTTGGAGAGATTGTTCAGTGGGTAAAGCACTTTATCACAAGTCTGGCAACCTGGCTTCAGACTACCAGAACCTGCATAAAACCCAACAGAGTGGCTTATGCATCTATGATCTCAGCACCCCCACAAGAAGAGGGAGGCAAAGAAGAGAGTCCACAGATGCTCATGGACCAGTTCATCGGCTACCTGTTTCAAACAGCGTAGAAAGTGAAAACCAGTATATGAGGTTGTCCTCTGATGATCACATATGTGCCATGAAATGCATGTGCCCCCCCACAACACACACACACACAGAGAGAGAGAGAGAGAGAGAGAGAGAGAGAGAGAGAGAAAGAAGAAGAAATAGAAGAAGAAGAAGAAGAAGAAGAAGAAGAAGAAGAAGAAGAAGAAGAAGAAGAAGAAGAAGAAGAGTAAAGGGGCTGGTGAGATGGCTCAGTGGTTAAGAGCACCTACTGTTCTTGCAGATGACCCGAGTTTGGTCCCAGCACCCATGTACGGAGGCTCAAAACCATCTCTAACTCTAGTTTTAGGGAATCAGATGCCCTCTTCTGGCCTCTGTGGGAAACTGCACTTGTGTCTACACCCACACCCACACCCACACACCCCCCCACACACAGGGAGACAGAGAGACAGAGAGACAGACAGAGACAAAGTTTAAAATAGAACAAATCTTTAAAAAGGGTTAGATTAAGTGGCAGATTCATGCTCTTTGAAATCATCTGCTATAAATGATGGTGTCAGGTTTAATATACTGAGATGGAAAGATTTCTAACATGAAGTGTATTACAGAAAAAAGAGGGTCTCATGTAGCCCATGAACTGACTGGGTAATGGAAGAAGACCTGGAATGTTTGATCCTCCTGGTTCCATCTCCCAAATGCTGGGATTACAGCCCTATAACCACCTTGTCTAGCATAAGTTTCAGAGCGATACTGACAATGTAATATCCTTCATGTAAACAGTGTTGAGGCAGGAAGTAAAGCTGTTACTATCCACTCATGAGTGCCTAGGGAAAAGTCTTTCTGGAACTGGTGCACCAGATGACAGTGTTCCTGGGATGGGAACAGAATCAGGAGGTTGAGAGCTTTTTACATAATTTATGTTGTTTGACTCTTTTGCAAGCAACTGTTTTTTGGGATTATGTGTTTGATAAGGAGACGATTTAAGAAGTATTTGGCTTGAAGATACAGCTAAGCTGACTTACTTAACGATTCTGGATCATAGCTACAGCTGCTATAAAGTGCATAGTGCAGCCAGGAAATGATTTGTAAAGCAAATGCCATTCTCAGATTCCTCAGGGGTGGCTAATGGGGTGTGTATACTGCTTTTGTTATCAACTTGACACAAACCTTAAGTGACGTAGGAAGAAGAAACCTTAACTGAAGAACCGTCTCCATTAGATTGGACTGTGGGTTTGTCTGTGGGGAATCATCTTGCCTGATGATTGATGTGGAATTGCACAGCCCACTGTGGGTAGCACCATCCCTAGGCAAGTGGGTCTGGGTTGTGTAAGAAAGCTGGCAGGACACAAGCCAGAGAGCAAGCCAGTGAGTAATGTTCCTCTACAACCTCTGCTTCAGTTCCTGCTCCGGGTTCCTGCCTTGAGTTCCTGTCCTGACTTCCTTCAGTGATGGACAGTTACTTGGTAGTTGTAGGCTGAAATAAACCCTTTTCTTCATGAGCTGATCTTTGTTGTGGTGTTTGGCATGGCATCAGAATAGAACTGGAACAGCATGATACTCAGAGCACTGACAAAAACTATCATGACCAAAGAAACTAAGCTGAGCATCGATGCAGGGGAAAGGGGCTTACATTGTCCACCAGTGAACAGCTAAGTTCTTTGGCTCGAAGCAAGAAAAATTATTTCCTAGATTTTTCAGCAAAGTCTCTAGGGATCAGACAGTATTCCCCAAAATCATTCCTAACAGGATCTTGCATTGAGACTAGCTCTAGGTTGGGGAGGCGTTGTATATTTTTGTCCTGGAGGATTCTGAACTTGGATTTTGTACAGGTGCCCAGAGAACTTAGTGCCTGAACAAACAGCCATTGATGGGATCTGACATCTTCACCTTGGCCCCTCCTCTCTTTACCCCCACCCCAACACACTCACACACTGTGTGTGAACACACAAGCTAATGCCCCGCCTTTGTCTAGCCTGTGGACATTTCACCAACGGGGGGCTCTCATTCCTGGGAGAACACTTCCATGGCTGATACATATTAAGTATGTCTACCAAATACTGCTTCCTTTTTTACCCCCCCCCTTTCTGTTTTTGTCTCTCTCCTTTTTATTTTTCTTCATAATTGTCTGTATTAGGGTAAAGAACGTAGTTTGACGGGGTAAAAGAGGGGAGACTCTAGAGTGGTCTATGCCCAAGCTTCTGTGTACTTTTTTGTTTATTTATTTTTACATTTTATTTACTTGGGGAAGAGGGTATGCAGGTGCTATGGTATACTTGTGGAGGCCAGGACAACTTTCAGGAGTCTGTTCTCTCCTCCCACTCTGTGGGATCTGGGAGTTGAACTCAGGTTGTCCGGTTTAATGTCAAGCACACTTACCCACTGAGCCATCTCACTGGTCCTGATCACTCTTCGTATACATGTTGAGCATACACAATTTTTCAGTGTTCCACATCAGAAAAGAATCATGGGAGGTCTGAGAGCATGGGGGGGGTATTTATTTTGCAAATAGATATGATGAAAGGGGATGTGCATGAGAGGACACAGACTGAACTGAGTCTCTACAGTGAGTCTTTTCACCCTGGAAAGGAGTTTGCACTTGACCCAGGGGACAGCAGGTACTTACTGAGGGGTTCACACACTGTAAATGAGATGACATGAAATACTCAGTCGGAAAATCATCTGGCTATGGTGAAGGTTCCATCACAGTTTTCCATCTCAGATCTTTAGAGGCAGACCCTGAGAGAGTCTCCAGGTGATGACTATGTCTGGTTAGTGCTTGGGTTCACCAATGCAGGGCCAATGCAGGTGGCTTCATGGTGAGGGTGGCACATAGAAGTCTTAGACATATTCAGTGTGGCTCTGAGGGGGTTGAGGCTTGAGAGGACAGTCTCCGCTCCAGTTTAAGAAGACATCACTTGATCATTCTAAGGATCCATTCTGGCTCTCCTCTTTTATAGGTTAACATGGGTGCTCTAAGTTTATAGCAATGGGCATGGACTTAACATTCCTGTCATGGCCAACTTCAAGTTATCTGTCAGTGTGATACCAGTAAACATGGTATTGATAGACATGTACACAGTTGGCTCCCACAGCTGACAAAGCCAATTTCAGTGCACCACAATTCACTCCTTACCTTTCTAATTGGGGAAATGGAAACCCTGGCAGAAATGTGGTATAACACTATGAAGTTCTCTTTAAACACTGCCAATGGTCCTGGTGTTACCCTAAGGGTTTTATAGTTTAAAAACCCAGGCTTCACTGCCAACCTAGGCGAGGGAGACATGTGGAAACTGAGGTGGGGTGAAGTAACTAGTCTGGTATCTGGATAGCTGTGAATAAGGCAGACTTAAGTGGCTTTCATCAGCACCCATGCTCTTAAAATAACACTAAGGCAGTTCTCTAAAATTACAGTTCAATGCAGCAGTCACTGGCCACCTTCCCTAGCTAAACAGAAATTAATTGGCCTGGTAGTGGTGGCGCACGCCTTTATTCCCAGAACTTGGGAGACAGAAGCAGGCAGATCTCTGGGAGTTCAAGGCCAGACTGGTCTACAAAATGAGTTCCAGGACAGCTGGGACTGTTATACACAGAAACCCTGTCTTGCGAATCAAATCAAAACAAACAAACAAACAAACAAGCAAAAACAAAAAAACAAAAATTGACAATAAATAAAATTAAATTTTCATGTCTTTAATATTATCCCAGTGCTCAGTAGTCACCAGCTGTTAGTATCGAACATCACAGATACAAGTCCTCTACTCCATCATCACAGGAAATGCCATGAGATCATGCTCCTCTGGAAATACTGTCAGAAAGACAGAAGCCAAGTCCCACAAACACAGAGGGGTGAATGGGCCTTGCTGACTATTATAACAAAAACACACTCAAAACACACAGTTGTGCAACTCTTTAACTTTGAGATATGTATTTCATCCATTTATGGATTCAATGAGCGCTATCGTGTTCCAGGACCCGTGCTAAAGACAGAAAGATGCACAAAGGGATGTGGTCCCTCCCTCAGGAACCCACAAATGATGGAAGAGGTGGTATTCTTGGGTGGTGTTCTGAGAATGACTAGGTGTTAGGAGAGGTGTTGGGAAGTCTCATTTGCAGCATGCTGACTTTGAGGTGCCTGCAGAGCACGTACCCAAGAGGATGTGAGGGGCTGGAGTTCAAGTTGTAAAATCAGATAACAGACCTGAGAACCAGAAACCTCAATGCAATCATCACATAATGTGTCACCTAAATTCACGCTAGGAGGGTGCAGAGCAAGAACAGAATCAACCAAGGACAAAATCAACTCAGCGTCATATCAGGGGCAGATGAGAAACAAGACCAGGGAAAGCCAGAGAAACCACATCAGAAGCTCATCACAAAGGAATGAGGTCATAGAAACCAAGTTTGGGGTGTGCTGCTAACAGAGAGGCTGGACAATGTAAGGAACTAGAAAAGAGACATTTTAAAGGAGGGGCAAAGGTAGAAACCAGTGTGCCGTGAGTTTGAAAAGAAATGGAAAACGAAGAGAAACAGAACAAACGCACAACTGAGAACTCCCAGCTGTGAAGATGTGATCCAAGGGCCCTCAGCATGTTTGTTGACTTCATTAAGGAAGCCCAGGGGTGCTGGGAGTGAATGTCTTTAATTCCAGTATTCAGGAGGCAGAGGCAGGCATCTATCTGTGAGTGAATTCCAGAACGGCCAGGGCTAAGTACAGAGACCCTGTCTCAAAAATATAAGAAGGGGAGAAAAGAAAAGAGAAAAAAAGAAAAGAAAAGACGAGAAAAGGAAAGGAAAAAAGAAAGGAAAAAGAAAAGAAAAGGAAAGAAAGGGAAGGAGAAAGGAAAGAAGTTCTGTGGTGGGTGAAAGGCAAGGCCCCGGGATGGAGAAGGGTGGTAATGGAGTAAGCTCTGGAGGTCACAGGAAGCAAGGGGTCCAGAGCAGGAACAGATTCGCTAGTGAGCGAGTAAAACCATGGTCTATGGTTAGGAGAGAGATGGAGGAGCACCAACACAGTGACTAATTCTGAAGAAAACAGATTTAAGGAAGATGCGAAGAAACACAATGATGACAAAGAAAGGAAGAGAATTTGGGGCAGGATCTCTACTGGGGAAGAGGAGTGATGATGACCTGAATGCACCTGTAGGATTCCCAAAGACAATGTTAATGCTGTCCCTGGCCTGAGAGATAGAGCTTGAAGTAACTGTCTGTCTTTTATAGAAGTTTCTGGAGAAGAACAAATCCTCCAACAAGAGTCAAGGGCCAGGTACTAATATTCTGCAAGGAGGGGCCTCTTCAGAGGCCTCAGCTGCTGGGCATGGCTCAAGGGGAAGCAGGGGACTATTCGCCAATGAAAGGGTAGAGATGGATAGACTAACATTTTAGGCAGAAATAAATGTGTGTTTTAGTGTGACTTCAAGATGTTAGTGTTCTGGGGTCCATTGTGGTTGTGTAGAAGTTTCGGCGACACCCTCAACTAAAGGCATTTACTTCATGCTCCCCCACCATGTTGGTGAGAAAGTTGGGGTCCTGGAAACTGAAAGGTCATCCTTGGGTCTTCATTTCTCAGATGGAAATGGGCCTCTCAGAAAATGAGAATAAACTGGGCACACTTAGAAAGAGATTCTAGCCCAGGTGAACTGCCTTCTATTAAGAAGGGCAGAAGTCCCCAGAGCATGGACAGGATAAAGAAATTAAACATAGGAAGTAACAGTCACTGGTTACAAAGAGCAGAGCCTCCCTGGGGCCAGTGATGAAGCCTAAGCCAATGCAGACTACCAAGGCTTGAAACCCCTACAAGCCACTTGTGCTGGGCCCACCGTGGTCAGGCATGCACACCCTCAGCTCCACCCTGAAATGCCTTCTCACTTCTACAAGTCAATGGCCAAAAAACACCTGAGCTTTTCCTCAAGTAGCCCCCACATCACAAGGAGCTACAGGCTTGGTGAGTAGGACCAGGGAGGGAAAAATTCTCTCTGTGTGTTCTAGAGTTATCTCTAAAACTGTGCTTCAAGCTCAGTGTAGGCATTGAGACCACAGGTGGTCTACACAGGGTCCACGCCTCTTTCTAGGCACCATCCCAAATGGGTTTCCTGTCTCTCAGTGGATCTCAAAGAGCCAAATCCAGCCCCAGTCTTTTGTTAGTAACTCCAAGCCAGCCTGAGGATACGGGACATCACCCATCCCACTCTGCCAAACCCTAAATACTCCCAGGCACAGGTGAGGCTAGCAGCCCCAGAGACCTGCACAGACAAACGGTAGTCATCTGAGATTCTAAGTACCTGCCACCCATAGTTCATGTGTCTGTGTGCACACATGCGCGCGAGCGTGCGCGCGCACACACACACACACACACCTCCTCTGAACCTCTCCATAAAATTTGCCATTGTATTTATTATTATGCTGTGCCTTGTTTGTTTACATTTTTCCTTCTAGCCCCATAATATTTGGGGCTTCTTTATGAAATAGATGATGGAATCTAGCACCCGACACATATAGAAAGAGGTGGTCTAGGATGAGATAGAGCTAAGCTGAGTTGAATTGAAGCAAAATGATAGTGAGGAACACAGCAGTAATTTCCCCAGCTCCCAGACACATCCCCCCCCCCCCGCCCCAACAAGGTCCTCATTGCTTCTTATGGAACAGAGCCGGGGCTGGTTCATTGCTGGGCTCAGCCATGACCTGCATGGGCTGGTTGTTCAGGGCAGCCTCTCGCATCTTGTGGTACATGAACTCATTCTGGCGGAACATGCGCAGCTCCATCTCTGTCTGCACCCTCATGGCCTGTGGGACACAGATAACAACACTGAGAGTGACATGTCTCCAAGACACGATCCTAACATATCTCTGGTTAAATGACCCATGGTCAGTAAGAGTCAACTCTACCCCTTCAGAAACACATGTGTTTGTGTGTGTGTGAGAGAGAGAGAGAAAGAGTGAGAGAGAGCAGGGTGGGGGAGCAGCATTCTGGACTGATGGTGTAGCATTAGTTGGGAGTTGGACCCCGAGACAGCAGCTGAAGAGTTGCTTTTAGCATAGAACTCCTCATCTCTCTGACAGCTGAGGACCTGGGTCTGAACCGTAGATCCTGACCTCTGTACTTACAGGACCTCGGTGAAGGGACTTAACCCCAGCAGGTTGGGAAGATTATAGTTGTACAACACACAACAAAGTCTTTGCTCTCCCACAAAACCACTCAGGGCATATCCAGAAGAGCTAGCTGTTAAGAGGCCCAGGACACCATGGTAAGTAAGATTGGCAGAGACTCCGCCTTTAATTAGTTTAATATAGTAGATATAAAATTAGCCATCTCTGACCACTGGATAACCACTGGATAACCAGAGATGAGTACTCCCCTCCCTTGGGCCTCTGTTTCCTCATACGTAATCAAATGGGTAAGGCTAACACATCCTAAGGTCCTTTCTGGCCTAGCTGGCAGTCTACAGACTTCCATAAAGCCAAGTCCAGATGAACCAGGACTCCCACCTCAAGAAACCTTCAAACAGGACAGTGATTGCCCACCTCCAGGATGCTATTTACCTCCAAGTCCTTGGTGATAGGGTGGGAGGGTCCGTGTGTTACCAGGAGAATTGCATAGGCTTTGCAGATCATCCCGTGCCCCACTTCAATGTTACCAGCATGCCAGTTGGTCAGCCCTGCCCGCATCACAGCCATGCCCAGTTGGGCATTGTTATGGTGGTAGAGCTTCCTGCAGAGGCACAGGAAGAAATCATGACTCATCGTACTAACCTTCCTTACATCTTACAGCACAGAAGAACCACTAAAGCACTCCTGACAGTTATTGTCGACTGGATGCAATCTAGTATCACTTGGAAAAGTGCAATGAGTAATCTTCTAGATTGGGTTGGCTGTGGATGTGTTTGCGGACAGCCATCTTGAGGACCTCTGGATAGCACCATTCCCTGAGCAGGAGATCCTAAACAAACTGAGAGCAATCTTGCATTCATTCGTCCATCCTTCTCTGCTCTTAAGCATGGGTGCGATGTGACCTCAGCTACCCAGAAGTGATAGAAATGTAGCCAAAAGAAATCCTTCCTCCTCTAAGCTAATTAGCCAGGGTATTCTGTCACAGCAAATGGAAATGACGCCCAGGCCAGTACTCCTATTGAGCAAGCCCATCTAGTCTTCCCACTCTTGCTGTGAGGCACCAGAGACTTGTTGTGGGGTACCAAAAGCCAGAGCTAATGTTCTACACAGTGAAGCCCGAGAGTTGGGTCACCAAGCCAAGGCTTCATAGACAAAGAGGACCACAGCTGTACTCTGAGCCGGAGCATAGGGAGCTAGGTACCATCTGGAGCACCCCCAGTTCTCTGGGGTACATGGTAGGAAATATAACTTCATCGTCCTGCCTGGACTGCACTGTATTTTTCTTCTCCTGGCAGGGCTCCTGCTTAACATGCTGGACCATTCATCAGAATTTTTTAGTGAGAAGCATCCACTAAAGAAAAGCCTTCTTATGACAAATTACTCAACTGACCAGAAACACAAATTCTTAGGCTAATGTGAACATAGAAGAGAGAACATTGGTGGAGGAGGGATGAAAAGCAGCATGTTACAATTCAAAAGCAAGAATGACCTCTCCATAGCAGAGCTGTGAAAAGTGTATGTGTACACGTATATACCTGCACACATTTTATACTTGTGTGTATGTATGTACACACATGCATACATATGTAAATGTACACACAATAGAAATATATATTGCTATGGTTTGGGTAAGTGTCCACCCCCAAGGCCCGTGAGGTAAAGGCTTGGTCATAGATTGCTAAAGAGAGAATAAAAAAAAACTTTCCAAGAATTTAAAGTCAAGCTTCATTTAGGAAAATCCAAAGCAGAAAATGCTGCTCAAGTGGCAAATAAGGAAGTAAAAACAAACAAACATAACAGCGATGACAACATCTGAGTCTCAACTCTGACTGTTTAATCATTACTGCTTGGGGCACCATGACAAAAGCCTAATTTGTAAGGAGAAGTACCACTGCAACTGTAACCTGTGGATATGTGGACTGTGACCATGGCCATTGCAGGTATAGGAGGAGCAATCAAATGTGTGCCATCTCTTTGGCATCCCTGAACAGAGAGTTTCCGGGAAACTACCTGAGACCCAGGACCATCACCTACATGTAGCCATCCACCATCCTCCTGGCATAGTGTGCGGCCTCCTCAAAGGCCTGGAGGTAGGAGAGGACCTCTGACACAATGCTTAGCAGCCGGAGCACGTAGAGGTTGGTGTCGGCAAACACTGATTCCTGCTTCTCCAGGCACTCCCGGCACAGCTTTACAACCTGGAGGGAGACACAGCTTCATCCATCATCACTGTACCAGAGTATATGCTTAGCTGATAGGTGGAGCATCAAGACAACACTAGGCTCACTCTTTGAAAACTGGAGAAATAGAGCGGGGGGAAAAAACAAGGTTTGTGATTTGAGCTAACAAAACGATCTTCCTGCCTAAGACATTGTCCTGGGAAAGGGTTGGACATAATGAAGACAGAACAAAGTGAGGGAGTTTGCCTACTCGACGTCAGTAGGCAGCAGAGCCGTGGGAACTACATATGCGTGTATGTGTGCATGTCTACACATACACTAAACTCATGAGTTCATACGCACACATATGCATACATATGTATAGATATACACAATGTAAATACATTAATGTGGTTTGAGTAAGTGCCCACCCTTAAGGCCTATGTGTTCAAGGCTTAGTCGTCAGCCTGTGGTGTTGTTGGGAGGTAGAAGTGAAGACGGAGAAGCCAGAGGAATGGAGCCCATGGAGCCCACCACTTACTCTAGTTCCTAACACGTGCCTTTGCCATAGATTCCTCACTATGCGTGAAACTTTGTTTTCATGGCTTCTTCTCACCTGACAGGACTCAGGGGAGAAAGAGAATGTCTTGCTTTGGTCACCCTAGTAAGGGTTCATGCATGTGCAGTGGATGAACCAGTAAAGGAGGAGGAAAAGAAGGGCAATGAAACAGATATGGAGTGAAGATAACCGCCATACCAGCATACCCCAGTGACATCCACACCTGGCTCATCCAAGCTGTGTAATGAGCTTGGCAGGGGCATGCCGCTGAGTCATGGTGCCTCTGTTCTATTTCAGAATGGATAGATCACTGTTGGGGGAGAATTGTTCACAGCCATTTCATCATCCCAGTAAAACCACCTTGATCAAAGGGCTGAGTCAGCAATTAGCTGACTGAGATTAGCCATGGAGTTCTTGGAGGACTAAGGAGGTCTGCTAGAAAGGACAGAAAGAGAGAAGGGAGGATTTCTGGGGAAGGTGTTTTGGAAAAAACATGGAGGGAGGGTCAGCTGCCCTTGCTTTTAGTAGGTTTTTAATCTTAATTTCTGACTCCCGAGTTTTTGTTATACTGACAATTTAGATATTCATTACAGATCCCAGGTTATATGAGACACAAGAATTGACTTCCAACAAGCTGTTGAGAGTAATTCCAAGTAACTTCTTGGATATGGTGGTATACACCTGTGATCCCCATACTCAGGAGGACAGAGAATTCACAGACAGCCTACATTACCAAGGCCTTGTCTCCAAAAACTAACACAGCAATATCACCACAGAGCTATTGGTGGCACATTGAAAGCCTATGGAAACTATGAAATCTTGATACCTAGATCCCTCTAGCAGAGATTTTTTAGAGAAATTGTCCTGATTGGAGGAGGAGCATGAAATGTTTACACAGTTGATTATAGTATAGAGCCAGGTGAGACTCTGTGGGGCTTTAGGAGCTAACGTTTCAGTGGGCAGCAACAGAATGTAAGAGGCATATGTTCAGCGATGGCAAAGCAAGCAGGCCACTCTCAGTGCCCCCCCAAGCCATTGTTACTCTTTCATTTCTGATGCCACCTGAGCTGCTGCGGGTACTCCCGCTAACACATGGATCCAGCAATGTTTGCTCTCCTTGGACAGAATTCACTGGGCTGAGCAGTCACTGAGAATACACCTTTGATAGGTGCTAAGATTGAAGGGCATGAGAGAAACAGCCTCCCAGGAAGCACGACCTGTTCAGTGGCCCCCCTTTTCTGTTCACATCCCTCCCTTACTTCCCACCGGCTTCCCCATCGCTATCCTCTATTAAAAGTGCTCTCACCTCATGATACAAACCCTCAGAGCGAGCCTTGTCTATTTTTTCCAGTGTATCCTTTGAGAATTGTACCATCTCCTTCACCACTTCCGGGGAGGGCTGGGAAAGAGAGAGGCATCCAGTTTGAGATCACCTCATGGGGCAGCCCATTTTATCCCAGAGTACCTGAAGGCTGGGAACGTAGTTCCATGGTAGAGCACTTGCCTTGCATGCACAAGGCCCAAGGTTCAGTCCCACTACTATCAAAAAAGAAAGAAAAGTAAACTATCTCCAAGCGTCTGCCTTCTTTGACATTCACTGGAATGTAGGATCAGGGCCTTGCCTGTGATGATCATCTCATTTCTCCAAATGTGTAAAGATCCCTGTGGCTTTTCCAACAGCTTCTTGTGCTTCTTTTTCTTGCTTCCTTAACTTAGTTTATTTGGTTTTGGAGGATTTCACACATGAGCATTGTGTTCCTATCATTTCCACCCCTGCTTCCTACTTCAATCTCTCCCATGTTTCTCCACTTTCTCTCAGGGTTGTTCACAAGTGTTTAGAGAGGACCACTTGGTTTGAATAATGTACCAGGGAAAATTGATTCTCCCTCTCTCAGCACACATTGACTGCCTGTAGTTCATCGTCTAGGGATGGGGCCTCATAAGAGTTCCCCTGTGCACAATGGTATATTGACTATTGTCTTCATGCATCTGATTTCACTACAAGCAGTTGTGAGCTACTGTGAATACTGGGAGTTAAACTCATGACCTCTGGAAGAGCAGCTAGTGCTTTTAACTGCTGAGCCATTTCTCCAGGCCAAGATTGAGTTACTTTTATTTTGAGTTCATTTATTTGCTTTAATAAAGAACCCAATTTAAGAGGCCAGCAAGATGGCTCAATGGGTAAAGGAATTTGCCACCAAACCTGGGAAGCGAATTTAATTCCTGGGACCCACATGGTAGGAGAACCGACTCCTGAACATTGTTCTTTGATCTCCACATGCACGCACACACACACTTACATACATGTATACACACATACATGCATGCATACATACACACATAAATAAATAAATGTGGTTTTTGTTCCTTGTTTATTTGGGGGAGGTTATGTGTTTTTGAGAGAAGGTCTCTCTATTATGTAGCTCTTCTTGGAACACACTGTGTAGACCAAGCTAGCCTCAGACTCATAGAGACCCACCTGCTTCTACCTCCCTGGATTTAAAGGCATGTCCTCCCACACCCAGATAATAAATGCAACTTACATTTTTAAAAATAGAAATCCCAATATGGTGTTTCGGAAATATTAGAAAGGTTTTGTTTTAAATCTAGTTAAGTTCAAGCAGAAATCATCAATCTTTTATCAGAGACAGGTCAACCTAGGAGACATTGGCATGCTGTCACTACTAACAACCTCTCTAGAAAGATAGAGTAGGACCTAAGACCACCCATCACCTTCTGATCTGTGGAAACCCACCAAAAACATATAAAGAGCTAAACTACTATGTGTTGTATAATTTTGAAAGGAGTAAAAGAAGATTTTGTCTACTTAGAAAAAAATATAACTAAGTAGCAGAATGATTGTGTTAGGAAACACATGCGCAGGGCCAGGCTCCAAGGCTCTTGGACAAAACTCCATGACCTCTAATGCTCTGGTGGACTCTTATTCTCTATGTAGTGCCCAAAATATTAACAGTATACAAGTCCCAGAATACAATACTTCAACTCTGTAAAAAAGAGACTGCTTCTGTAAAAATAAAAAACAAATAAACAAAAAACCTCATGATCCTTGGCCGCAAATACTTTATCTCTTGTGTTTAAGGACTGACCTAATTTCTCTACCCCATGCTTCATTGACCTTCATTATAAGGTTACAGCTTCTTTCTATTTCTTTCTACATGGATACTGACTTTGCTTGCATGCCAAAGTGTGCATACACATGTCCCCTTTAAATTTCATAACATGGTAAACAGACATGATGTTACAAATTAAATGCCATCCTTTCAGAATTTATACAGTGAAGCTCTAAGCCCCAAGACCTCAGAATGCAGCCTTCCTTGGGAGTAGTGTCCTTGCGGATACAATTACTTAAGATGAGGTCATATTGAGTGAAGTAGGGTGGATTCCTAACCCCACACAACTGAAGATGACTGAAAAGCAAAAGGGAAGATGTAAAGAGACACCAGGAGAGATAGCTTTCTACAAGGACAGGAGAAAACATCTACAAGCATCTAGAATAGATCCTTCCCGCAGAGCCTGCCAACGGCTGGACTTTGGGCCCCTGGCTCTCAGATCTGTAAGGCTGGTCACACTGAGATTCACACTACCCAGTTTAGGGCATCAGCTATCACAACTCTAGCATTCTAGGATATGTGCATGGCATCTTTGGGCCCCTTAACTTGTTTTGAGGAACAGATCTCACTCAGTGAAGAGCTGCATATAGACACTGCTTCATACATTTGAATGGTTTAGGGCATTCTTCTGCTAATATATTTCCTTATGTGTATTGATTTGAGGTACCCCCCCCCCCCGGTAATTTATTGTTCCTAAAAGCACCACTGCAGTCTATCTTTACCATGTGTCTTATCGCAGATGCGTTGTGTGTCTCTTCTGGGTAGATACTTAGAAGTAGAACTTCTTGGTGAAAATGTTTATATAATATAGTAAGAATACAAGTAAGTTATTAGCCAGAAAGTTGTGTAAACAGCTCAGGTATAAAAGGAGGAGATGCCACTCCTATGTGGATTTTAGACATAGAGTAAAGGATTACCAGCCTACAATCTACACTGACTGAGAAAACTAGTAAACAAGGAGGACCCTAAAAGAGACAAACATTGTCCCCTGGAGAAGAGGAAAGGGTCACAATCCCCTGGGCAAATTGAGAGCATGGGAAGAGAGGGGAGGGAGCTATGAGAATGAGAAGGGAAGAAGAGGAAGGATGCAGAGGTCATGAGGGAGCAGAAAGGTTGAGTCAGGGGAAAGAATAGAAGAAAGGGTATGTGATAGGTAGGGTTTTAGTTGGGGGGGGATGGTAGGGGAGGAAGGGAGGGAGAAGGGAACTGGGATTGTCATGTAAATCAATCTTGTTTCTAATTCAAATTAAAAAATTATATAAAAAAAAGGAGGAGATGCACTGGAGTGGTATGTGCATGGGGGTGGGTGGGGAATTAGAGCGTGTTTTGTTGTTGTTGTTTTGTTTGTTTTTCGAGATAGGGTTTGTCTGTGGAGCCTATCCTGGCACTCGCTCTGGAGACCAGACTGGCCTCAAACTCACAGAGATCTACCTGCCTCTGCCTCCCGAGTGCTGGGATTAAAGGCGTGCGCCACCAACACCCGGCTAGAGCATGCTTTACAAACACTAATGAGCACATATGCTACTACGTAAAGGAGCCATGAGATAGGTCATATGACCAGCACCCTGGAATTCACCTAGCACCTCTGCTCTGACCAGGAACACATTTCCTCCTACACACAGCATTCCGAAGGGAGTTTAGAAGTTCATGTATGTGTATCCCACAGACAGTGGTGGAGTACCAGTTACACGGAAGCACCCAGTTAACCTCTTGCGGACTTCTAGAAAGACCTCCTTCCTGGGGAAGAGGAAGCCTTGAGGACACTTTTCCCCACTCTGACCTGGCAGCCAGTTATTTTGTTCCCGAGCTTTTCCCCATTGTTCCTCTAATCACAAATCTAGAAAACTGCCTGAGCCTTCTGACAGAGTTCTCTCGACATAGAGAACAATGGCGCCATGCCTGCGCTGACCCACCCTCCACCCCTGTGTGCTCCGAGGGAGGAAATGGATGAGCAGGAATTGGCACCCTCTCTGGTTTCTGCTTCTTGTCTATACTATTTGTAAGTGTCTAAATATTTCACTTTCATTTTGGCATGTGGCTTTAACTGGATACTCCCTCTCCTGGCAGCTTGGCTCTCTCCCAGCTCAGCTGAGCTCCTGGCATCCCCTTGGTAAGCCTGCCCCATTTCCATAGATCCCATCTCTACAGAACTAGGAAAGCCATATTCAAATCCCTTTGCCTACTGGACTTTGATCTCTGAAGTTCTCCACATTACTTAACCAGTCCCAGCAGGGTGGGGAGCTCAACCCCGCAGAGTGCCTGTGTGGCAGCCCTTTTATACAGGTCATCTTGTCCAGTGTTCATAATTATTACCATGCAGTCAGGCCATTGCTCTCCTTTCTCAGAGAAAACTGGCTTCTTCAGACTTTCCCCAGTATCAGCTGGGACCTGCCTGCCCTGCTCTGTGCTCCATCCCATGCCATCTCCTCAAGACGATAAGCCCCACCCTTGCCCAGCTCCTGCGAAGGCAGCCTGGGACCCTGAAGCAGAGGTGTGTGTACCTTAGGGTCTTCCTTCACTGCCTGGAAGAGGTCATCCTTCAGCCCCTTCTGGCAGTGCTCACAGGAGCAGTCAAAGTAGTACTGCTTCCTCAGCTGCCGCCTGCGCTCCTCGCTGAGGTGGAGAAAGTCAATGTACGATACCGTCAGCTCCTCACCTTCCGAGATCTTGCCCAGGGCCCGGAGCTCAATTCTGGAGCAGGACAAAAGGGAATCAAAGACAACCTATGATCAGCATTCTCCAGGGGTTCCAGGAACCCAGTTTCAAAGACAACAGCTTCCAGTAAGACTCTGAAAAAATGCCCATGGCCTCCAGAAAGCTCACAACCTAAAGCAGAGTTGTCACACACATTTCAATGTCACATCTGCTCAGTTCAGTTAACTTTTCTGGAATCAGTTAAAAAAAAAAAACCCATAAAGGACCAGACTTGGTCTTAAAGCTCTACATATCATGTATGTCCAGTTTCATACACTCAGCTACTGATCTGTAACAGAATGAGAATAATACCAAAGAGAAAACAAGACAAGATCTAAAAATCACTTCCTTAGTTTGGAGACTACATTCTCTGTAATATACATGCTGAGCTGCCACCATCTTGGCACATTCTGTACTAAACCTTAACCCCCTTTACTTTATGCTTCTGTTCAATGGTTCAGGCCTACATTAAGTAAGAATTTATGCTCACTGGAGACCACCAAAGGAATCTGAATATAAAAAGGCTGGGATTGTTAGCTGATTCACTTTTGTGTTTGTTGGAACGTGGTGCTGACTGATTGTTAGCAACAGTTTTTCGTTTGTTTTTTGAGACAGGGTTTCTCCGTGTAACTGCCTTGGCTGTCCTGGAACTTGTCCTGTAGACCAGGCTGGCCTTCAATGACTGCAGTATTTTTTTTTTTTAAATTTCCTCTCAGACTAAGCATGATCCACCATTTACTCAGAAAACTACCCACCTTACTGTATACAGAAGGTGCCGAAGTTACAAGACCCCTGAACTGCCATCCATCCAGCAAAGCCAGCACAGTGCCTCTCAGCCATATACTTTCAACCACAAAGTCAGACTGCAAGAAGGGGAGTAGGAGGAGAGAAGGAGGGGAGGAGGGGGAGAAAGTAGTAATGACAAGGTCTGTGAGCTCAGTTCTCAACTGTGTTCCTGTATCCCCAGGAGCCTGGAGTCTCACTCCCGGGCAGGGATTCTTTGTCATCACCACTCAGAAAGAGTGTCAGACATCACCTGAAAATCGGGATCCCAGCACACCAGATTCAGAGGCAGCCCCTTCCTTGTCTTCAGAGAAGATAAACAAAGAAGGAACTGCTGAGTGGCAGGGATATGCAGGCCCAGATATCTGAGGTGACTACTTCAGGTTCCACAGCCTTTCCTATAAGTAGAGGACATGTGATAACATTGCAGGCTGGGCTCAGTAGAACAGTTATGCTAAGAATGCATAAGCCTTAGGCTGGCTCCCATCACTGAGGTTAGGATAACAGAGAAAGAGAACGAATGTGTATAAAAACAACTGAACAGAGTACTGGACAGCCTGAATGCCACCTTCCTCTTGCTCCTCTGTTCCCTTTGAAAGGGGCTCTATTCATATTCTATCTTAAAAGATGCACTTACACTCCATATTGTAGAAAGGAATCTGCATGTACATATTACTGATAACACTGGATTGTTTGTTCTGAGGTAACCACCACCAACACACACAGCCCGGATGTCCACTGAGCAGAACAAGGTCAATACTGACACACTAACTAGACCCAGTATTTCATGAAGTGCCTAGGCTCAAACATCCACAGACTGAGGTAAGAGTGCAAGGAATGATAACCAGAGAGACAGACACCGTCAGAGGCAGGGCTGACCACTGCCCAGAGGGCAAGACTGAGCTCCAGAGTGACTGCTCGCCTGGGTTCCTCCCACCCACATTATAATCTCCCAGCAGAGATGGCGTCTGAAGATGTAGTCTGCTGCCTTTGCAGACAATGCATTGGCTGTCTGGCTGGAGCACAGTTTAAATGTTAATCCCTGGTGGTGCCAGGCAGCCAGAGCTCTGCCATTCCAGGGACACTTCCCAGTTTTCAGTAAGAGCTGTAACTGAAGTGATAAAAGACAGGTGGGGAGGCAGGTCACGTGACCCTGCTCAAGGCCATGGGGAAACCCTGGCATTTCCAAGCTGCAGAGGACCCTCATTTCATAAAGAAGGCTGCCGATGTGAGACATGTCATTTCCCTCAAGACCCCAGAGCACTTGGGAGACAGAGACCAAGATTAGAATTCAGGAACCCTTTATCCCCTTCAGCCTGACAGCAGATGGCTTTCAGCTGCCTCTGGGGTCTGTGATTCATGGAGAAGGGCCTTGTTTTTAGAGTTCCACTAATGTTCTAAGATGTCCTATGGGAGCCACTCCTGGGCCAGTGAGGACAGTGGGTGGCTAGTGCCCAAGTGCAATAGGAAGGCAAATTGGAAGCATTCTTCTACTGAGTTATAGCTCCAGCCTCCATGTTCTATGTTTTAGGCATGACATATTTGGGGGAATATGTATTCCCCACTAGACCCTTTTTACAGAGCTGGCCACCATAGTGGCATATCATGATCCAGTGTGATTTGGTGGCAAATTGGTTGGTACTTCCAGAAACTCTGATTCCATGCAAGACCTCAGGAATCTCTGATTATTTAAATAGTGTGTGTATGGGGGGGGGATCAAAACCAGAGTGGGGTGATGCATGCTGCAATTTCAGCACTCTTGAAGATTATGAGTTTAAGGTCAGCCAGGGCTACAGAAAAAGCTCAGGGCCAGCCTGGATAAATCTGCAAGACTCTTTATCAAGAAAGAAAGACAGCCATGCGGTGGTAGCACACGCCTTTAGTCCCAGCACTTGAGAGGCAGAGGCAGACGGATCTCATTGAGTTTGAGGCCAGCCTGGTCTACAAAGTGAGTTCCAGGACATGCAGGACTGTTACACAGAGGAGTTACACAGAGAAACCTGTCTGGGAAAACCAAACCAAAAAGGAAGAAAGGAAGGAAGGAAGGAAGGAAGGAAGGAAGGAAGGAAGGAAGGAAGGAAGGAAGAGAGTTGGGGATAGGGAAGGAAAGGAAGAAGAGAAAAAATGAAAGATGACAAGGAGAAGAGGGAAGAAAAGGAGGAAGGAAAAGGCACAGGAAGGGAGGGAAAGGAAGAGAAAGAAAATTTCCAAAAAAGAATTAACTTTATGTCACAGAAATATGACAGTACGCCTATAATCTCAGCTACTCCAAAGACAGAGGCAATAATTCAAGGCCTGCCTGGATAACAGAGTTCAAGGCAAGCCTGGGAAGATTAGTGATGGTGGTCTCTATAAAAATTAGAAATGGGACTAGATACAACTCAGGGTTAGACTGCTTGTCTAAGAGCTGAGGCTTTGGGTTCCATCCCTAGGACTGGAAATAAGAGAGAGAGAAGAGGTAAGGGGACAGAAGAGGATACATAGGTCCTCATCCCATTTTACACTACAGATGTTTCTCAATACATAGCAGTGTGTGCCCCAATAAATCCATGACACAATGAAAACACTATAAGCATGCATTTAATACACCTAATGGTACTTAGCTTCACCTGCCTTAACTGTGCTCAAATCGCATGCAATAGGCAGGCAAAAATCAGCTAGCACAAAGCCTATTTTATAATGAAGAGCTGAATGTCTCCAATAGTTGGTTTATCGCTATACTAAAGGTGAGAAACCTCATAGTTATACCCTTACATGCTTGCTATCACCATAAAACATAAAAGCTGTTAAGGCAAGCCACCTTACATTAGGAACTATCTATATTCAGAATAATGAGCTGAGAGACAAACGGTGGTCAAAACAATCACTTAAAACAATCACTGCAGGAGCCAAGAATTGAAGGCTTAGCTGGCTCCTTCCCCCACCCAGCCTCCTTGGGCAAGACCCCTTCCATCTCCAATACTCTGCAGGTGAATAATGGAGCTTACCACACTGTCAGCAAACAACCCATCCAAGTGTTTCTTGCAGACATTAGGAACACAGCTAGAATGAAGGAGCCTTAGAACCTGGGAGGCCCTGAGAGTTGCTTTTTTGCTATTGTTTATTTTGTTATTTTGTTTAGTTTTATTTGTTTTGAAACAATGTCTTATATAGCCCAGGCTGTCTCAAGCTCATTTTGGACTCCAGGATGACTAGGAACTCCTGATTCTCCTGCCCTACTGCCCAAATGCATAATTATGCACTTTTGAGCTTCACACTACAGGTTTAGAACCCTAGCCCAAGACATGGTGAGCACTGTTCAAAGTCGTAAGCAGTACACACAGACACAGATAAACCAACCACTCCTGCCCCTCACGCCAAAGCCCAAACTTTGAAATGCAATTTTTGTTTGTTGTTGTTGTTGTTGTTGTTGTTGTTGTTTTCCAGACAGGGTTTCTCTATAGCTTTGGAGCCTGTCCTGGAACTAGCTTTTGTAGACCAGGATGGTCTTGAACTCACAGAAATCCGCCTGCCTCTGCCCCCCGAGTGCTGGGATTAAAGGTGTGTGCCACCACCACCTGGCTGGAATACAACATTTTAAATCCAGATACCTCTGTGGTCATCATTTTAAAAAAGTCCAGAGGACATGGAATTTGGGATAACCAGGCCATAGTCACTCAAAATGACTCCAAAATAAACAATTTCTTATTCCTTTTAAGAGAAGAACTGTGGATTTTGAATCAATAATCATGGCGCCACAACATGAGATTCTGAAAATGTTCCACTTTTCACCAGAGGAATCAGCTGAACAGGAGCCAAGTACAGACATGGACCCATTTTGTCCAGACCATCTGCTGTTACTTCTGGTAAACCAGCCTGCCTCCATCTTAGACTTAAAGGCCATCTTATAGTAAAGACAAACTAGGTTCATTTCTGTTTATGATTAAATCTGTTTCTCAAGGATTGGGCTATGCCCCACCTATGACCTGAACTACAAATGGTTCTGTACTGCCTGCTCCAGGAAACAGTAACCATGTTTTTGCTTCAAGAAGTCATAATGACCATCTTGCAACCCAACCTTTTCTTCAAAAGATTATTGTGACTACCTATTGTTACCGCTGCTGCTGATTACCTTGTTAGAAACACCTTGCAATCATGTCTTTGTTTCAAAAGGTTGTGATGATCAATTTACTATGCTTACATTCTGCTCCTATAATCCAGTGTATTTTCCCCCTGCTTGGAAACCCCTGAGTCTTCTTGTCTTCCTCACATCCAATGCTGACCTCTCAAACCCCACCTTAGGGGGAGGCAGTCTGTGAACATGAATATAAAAGCTTGCTTTAATTAATTGCTTGCTGTAATTAATTTGGCCATGATGGTTTAGGTCAGTGGCCTTTATTCTCAGATCTCTGGAATTAACTTCCTCAGGTGAATTGTTGGTGAGTTCTTGGGTAGGAGGGAGGGGGTTCTGGACCTCCCTTGGCTTGGTCAATGGTTCATTTTCTTTATTTTTAGCTGGTTAACAAGGATCTTTCTTTGAAAGATGTGTTTGGGGCCTGATTTCTAAATATTTGGTTAAAGTATTTAGTTTGTTTGCTTGCTTTGAAAATCTAGCCATTTAGTTTAGTGTGCTTGCTTGCTTTTGGATCTCCAAAAGCATTTTGGATTCTGTTTGGCTTGTTTTCAGTATTTTGTTCCCTTTTGGAACTTTGAAGGCATCTTTGGTTTTTGTTTTGTTCGTCTTGGTTTTCATTGTCATTGAAATGTTTTGATTTATTATTATTTGTCCTTTGTCTCCTGACACTCCTCAAACTCATATTTGTGTTTTTCTGCTGTTTCTCCTGTGACTTTACCAAGACTTTAGCTTAGGAATTTTATGAGCACCTGTCAGTAAAGATGCCAAAGACAAGAGGTACTTGTTCCCTCCCCAAAAAAGTGTGGTGACATCAGGGGCCATACCCCATACAATGATCTTTAGGAAAACCAAACAAATATGCCCCATTCCTGGGCTGAAGGAACTGTGTTGGCTTGCCCAGGAAGACACATGATGGAGAATTGGCCAGCCAGTGTCTTGAGCCCCTCACATTTCTGTAAACATGTGGTATCCTGAGTCTCAGTGGGAGAGGTCTCAGGGTAAAACCTAAAAAGATCAATCTCAAAAGCAGCAGGTAAAACTGATGCAAAACATATATTCTCTAGCTAGCATGGACAGGCAATTTTTTTAGGAGAAAAGAAAAACATTATATATATGGAAAAAGGTTTCCAAATAGGAGGAAATGTTTGCTGTCAGGTACTCTAGTTTTATATGTGATCATTACTAACATGCAAACTCTTGGAAAATGGGGATCTAGAGATGACCTAAACATTTATGTCTTAGTTACTATTCTACTGCTGTGAAGATGCACCATGACTAAGGCAACTTATAAAGCAGGCATTTAGGTGAGGGCTTGCTTAGAGTTTCAGAGAATTAGTCCATGACCATCATGGTAGACAGCCTGGTGGCAGGCAGACATGGTGCTGGAGCAGTAGTTGAGAGCACACATTTGATCCACAAATAGCAGGCAAAGAGAGACAAAACTGGGCCTGGCATGACCTTTTTAAACTCAAAGCCTACACCTAATGACACACTTCCTTAAACAAGGCCACACCTTCTAATCCTTCTCAAATAGTTCTGCAAACTGGGAACCAAACATTCAAGTATATGGCCTGTGGTGGCCATTCTCGTTCAAACAACAGTTTACTACCTCCAAAATGGTTTATTCTGCATGCTGAACAAAGTCCTAGGCAATGAAGTTTTAAAAAAAAACACAAACAGGCACCCTGCTTTAATTAAAACATAGAGTATCTGTTAAAACTAACATTGGTAATTTATAATGAAGAGGTCTTCAAAAAATTCCACATGTGAGTTAAATTATATGCTAAAGTTAAAAATTATTGTTTTAGTTTTTAATGACATCATTTTTTTAAAGATTTATTTGTTATGTACACAGTGTTCTGCCTACATGTATGCCTGCACACCAGAAGAGGGCACCAGATCTCATTATAGATGGTTGTGAGCCACCATGTGGTTGCTGGGAAATGAACTCAGGACCTCTGGAAGAGCAGCCAGTGCTCTTAACTCTCAGCCATCTCTCCAGCCCTCTTTTAGATTTTTATATCAAAACAAAATGCATATTCTAGTGTAGGTGTCTCCCCTTTCTCTGGCCTTGCTGTGTCCCCTGTCTATCTTACACTTTTCCTTGAGCAGCTTTTTCCTTTAATTCTCATGTTCGCAGTGTCTTCATTATACAAACCAGTCCTAACATTCCTGTCAGCCTTGAAGACAAAAATCTCTGTTTGTCCCGAGTCAAGGTCCCTACAGCTTAAGGGAACTCCTAGGTCCATTAAAGGTAACCCCTGCATCCCTCAACATGATTCCTTGGGACCTATGCTGAAACCCATCTTCAAGCATCTTGCTGAGTTTCCTTGTCTGTTATTTGACTGATGAGTTTGTTAAACATGGCTTCTGTGTTCCTTTGCATCTGTTTTTCTAACAAGAAGCCCACTAAATGTTCCTAGACCCATCCTTCCTCTGCTCCTGGGTCAGATGTAGTAACACATGGCTTTTCTGGGGAACATCTTCATAAAACTTGATCCCCCCTTGTAGTAGAGCTGGCAGATAGAAAGATGTTTAGATGCACTCATATCTCTCAATCTGATTATCAGACTACGGCCAAGAGTGGACCCAAAGGACATGGGAGTTTCTCTGGGTAGAGGGAAGGGCCTCAGAGGAAACTTATCTCCTGAAAGAGATTTCACAGAGTTCTAACAATGTATGGGATGAGACTAAAAACCAGATGATGATGAATCAATGGAGGGCAGAACCACGCCTTGAGGAAGGCAGAACTGTACCTTGACCAGGACTTCTCAGACATGCATATCTCATCTCTAGTTAAACTTTGGTCTTCAGGACCTTAAAGATGGACTTGACAAATTTGCGGGATCTCTTTGTTCTCCTCCTCACAACTTCACAATGTGACCTGAATGAGATAAATCTTCTTTTTCTGCTTTCCATTTTGAATTTGTCTCTTTTAATTGACTTCTTGTGGAAGGATGGCCATACCTGGCTTAGTACAAGCTATGACCTCCAAGACACTTGCTAGAAAGCAGTCTTGGTTACATTAAAAACAAAATAAAAACACTACACCTTAGCTATTTAAAGAAAGAGAGAGAGAACCTTAAGATTATGTGACTAGATCTTTTATGGTACTGTATCTCACATCTTGAGGGAATAGAGAAACTTTTTTTAAAAATCAGAAGCACTTACTGCTATGTAATTGTGCTATGAATCTATCTATAATTAGTTTTGTGTTTCTTGTTGTCTTTATGTGATGTTTGTGTCAAAATTTTTTTAACAAACTATGGACATTTCACTTCTCTTTTTAAACATTTGCTATATGCTAAAATTATTTTTTGCATGCCCAATTAAAGTGCAGGTGCTGATTAAATTGAAATATTGTGATCATATATTAAGGCCTGACAAATATATACTATACTATTTTATAAATGTGAGCACTCTAAACATCTTATAGCCTATTAAAATGATATGTTTAGGAATATTGAATGTTTCATAAACCTCTATATATACATATTTTGACAAGGATTTCCTTCTAAACCAGATTCTAAATATATATACCTAAAATATACATATATTTTTATTCCATTTATATAATGAGTAACATAAAATTCATATGATCTTCAAAATATGTTTAAACTGTTAAATGCAAGTTTTTATTACATTGGACTATATATAAATTATTAGATATGTGTCTACTAAAGCTCTCATGATGAGAGTTATAGAAAATATAAACCCAACAAACAGTAATGCTCAAAGTCTGTTTACTAAAATATATTTTATGTCTGACTACTTAGATAGACTATCTGTCTACACCTGGCTATGGTTTGTTTATTTTTGCATAATATACTTACTGCCAAATTGGCTTATAAGTAAATGCTTATGTAAGCTAAAGTTGTAAACTTGGCCGAGCTTCATTTTGGTTCATAGTCAAACTAAAAGTTTAAGAAACAGAATAAAGATGAAAGACAAAAAGTGTATTTAATCAATGTAACCACATAGGTAAAACCAACAAAGATGACAAATGGCCCTAAATCTTTCTTTGGGACAGTTAACATAAGTTTTTCTATTAAAAAAAATTAAATCTGGGCAGGAGAGATGGCTCAGCAGTTAAGAGCACTGGCTGCTTTTCCAGAGGACATGGGTTCATCTCCCAGCACCCACATGGCTGATCCAGACTGGATCTAACTCCAGTCCCAGGGTCTGGTGCTCCCTTCTGAATTCTGTGGGCACTGCATGCACATGGTGTGTAAAAATACAGGCAAAGCATCCATACACGTATAAACAATAAAGAAATTAAAATTTTAAATTTGCTTTTTAAAGATAAGACTACATAATCAAACAAATCAAACCAGACATAATCTTGCCAAGATGTTATCTCCTCAATCCTTATCTCAATTCTGTTCTCCTACATGGCTCCTACTGCTTTAATATATAAATTAACTTAGAGAGATGATTGCTCTTACTGCAGAATGCATTTTTCCTAGTAGATAATTGCCTGCCCTTGAGATACTAAACTCTTCATTCCAAAGAATAAGAGAATAACTTATGTCTATGCTTTTAGATATTTTTTCTGTGTGAGCATATATATATAAATATATATATGAATACATTTACATGCATATGAAAACAAATATCTTAAGGACATTTTTGACCATTGCTGCTTCCTTAAAAACAAATGCATAAACAAACAGGTTTTTCAAGGTCCTTATTTTAGCCAGACCTATGTAAAGAAAAAAAAAACCCTATTTTTTTTTTATTTAAAACCTACTTTATGGCTTAATTCAGATCTCCTAGAGTTTACAGATCACTTTATTGTATAACATCATAATGACATATTTTTAGAAATTACTCATCTCTGTTTTTTTAGTTTAGAAAAAATAATAATGAAGTTATAAATGCCAAACTTTACTCTGATCTAGATGCCTTGTGCTTTTGATGCCTCACAAACACTAATGAAAAGTAGATGCTTTTCCTAACAAAAAATGCATTTCAAGCTGCATGTTATAATAACTTGGATCTTTAACGAGTAATATTTACATTAGGTTAGAAGTCAATGTACTTTATCTGTGTTTATAACTTTTAGATATCTAAGATATCATATGTTTTTTTTGTTTTAGATATAGCCTCCTGAGCTTTCATTTAAAATTATCTTACTAAAATTGTTTTCCTAAATTTTGTAATAATAATAATGTTAATATTAAAGTATGCTATAGAAGGTTGTTTTAAAAATATAGTTGTGACTTAGTTATAAACAGTATAAGAGCTTATAAAAGTTTAAAGATTAATTCAATACCCTAAGATTAAAATTAATGCTTGATTTTCTATGATATTCTCTCAAGGATTGATTTGTTCTTAGTATCCTTTTACTACAAGGACATTTAAAACCTGTGATTTAATATGTTTTCCCACTGGACAAAAGCCTTTGCTTTTGAATAATCAGTCACTGCTTTAAATGTGTGTGTGTGTGTGTGTGTGTGTGTGTGTGTGTGTGTGTGTGTGTGTGTGTGTGTGTGTGTTTAGAGAGTTATGTCCATTTAGAATATTCCTATTTCCATGGACAGATGTTTAAATCTGTTTATAAAATGGTGAGAGCTAGGCAGCCCAAGGCTTTCTCGGATGCCCTGATGAAAGGGCAGAAGGAATCTAGTCTGTATCCTTGCCCAAGGGCAGGTTTAGCAAGGCACAGTCTGGGGCTGGGGCCAGAGACTCAAAGGAATCAAAGTTTCTATTCCTGGGAACTTGGCTTTTCTCCCTGAAGAAACGGGAGTTATCAGTTCCAAGGCCACTGCTGCATGCTTGGTCTATGATGCCCTGAGATATCCTGTCTTCCCCTTGTGCAATATTGCTTGATTAGCTTCCTGCTGACGTTGTCCCATTGTATGGTGGCTTTCTGCTGACACTGTCCTATTTTTCTCCCACAAACTATTTATAAGATTCTGTACTTCTTAATAAACTTGCTTGGCATAAGACATAACTTGTGAAAGATCACTGGACCCCAGCTTTTCTATCTTCTTTAGCTTCTCATCATCTGGTCCTCCCCATTAGGACCCTGTCACTGAGGAATGACAAGTGAATCCAGGTCAATCAAACTTGATCTAGTAGATTAACAAACCGAGACAATTCTATCAACTGAAAGAAAAAAAGACATCACATCAAAGATGCCATTCTGATTAAAAGATCAGGCTGTGCCCAGGAGATAAGAAAGTTTCCCACATCAACCAGGAACATTGCATGAAATTAATGTGGCCTTCAAACTGCTGCGTGATATTCATCTCCAAGTTACTAAACGTTTCTCTCACTTGTTATGTTTCTTACATATTTTTGTAATTAGCTGTTAAAAAACTGTTTATGGTATTCATTATTCTGCCTGATATATTCTTAAGTGATAAAATAATACTAATCTAGGTTTTAATGAAGTTAAAATATTGTATTCTTTCATTTGATCATGCTTTTTTGTTGTGACTATTTGCTTATCCTAAATCCTAACTTACTCAAAATTAATGTGTGAAAGATTCAAGCTTTTCACTTTTTTAATAAATACACACACACACACATACACACACATATATGTGTGTGTATTATATATATATACATATATATATATTCTCATTGTTCAATATAATATGAACAAAACAAAACATCAAGTTTTTAAATTAAACTTTCACTCCATTTACTCTAGAGATATCCAAAGGTTTTGGGTTGACTGTTCTTATCCAAATTAGATGAATGACATCAATCTCTAGTAACACCATCCATGATGGTTTGCTCCTTCAGTACTGATGTTTATTGATTTAATTTGTATCTAAAATGTCCTATAGTATAATTACCAGACTTAAAAATTAATTAAACAATATTTAATTTTTACTAATAAAAAAGGGAGACAATCCTGCAGTGACTTGTCCTAAAGTCCCATTTCAAGTCATTTTAATGTAAGCAAGACAGTTCATAGAGTACAAATAACTGTAAATACAGGGGGAACTATATAATCAATCTCATTAAAATATGTAAATTTTGGTTATTTTAGAAATGTTTGTTTCATATGTTACTTTTGCCCCCATTAGGCTAAATTGTGTTCTTGATTACTTAAGTTTAGATATTGTCATCCTATGTTACATGTTATGTCAGCACAGGGAGTATAAAAAGAAATTCAGATCCAGATCACGATGTGTACTGGTTTTGATATGATCCATGAGTTTCTTTCTTAACAGCCTTTGCCAGCTATTCCTCTCTCCTAATGAATGCTGTCCTGCCCATTACTCAGCCTCATCCACAACAGATTCTAGAAATGAATGCTCCTATCTATGAGGGACCTTATAGTATTTAATAAATAACATGCGGTCCCCCAAAAATGTGCAAAATGTGGTGATTGGTCATAAAGGGAGGCTGTGAGTGAAGACTCCTGAAAAGAAACTTGGCTGCAGGACTGATTAGCTGGCTAGAATTTCAGGGTTGTGGAACGGTTGGAATGCTGCCGGTCCAGAGGTTATCTTTTCTAGGTTGGCTCTAGCCCTCCAGAACAGCCATGCCTTGCCCACCTCTGTGTCAGAACTAATATCCTGTGACCTTGTAGAATTTATTAACTTAGCAGACTATTAGCTTCTCTGAATCCAAAAGCTAAGCACGTCATTAGATAGCATCTTGGGCCTATAGAAAAAGCTTCCCATCTTTCCATACCTGCCTCCCTGCTGTACCCACCAATGTACAAATTTTAAGTTTGGCTTGGTCTATGGCCTTCTTTGTTCTGAGAAACTATATTAAAAAAAAAAAACAAAACCCAAAAACAAAACCTTCATTAAACTTCTTCCATGTTGGAACATGGAATTTAGGGTAAACTAAAGGTATGTTCCTGGGCCATGGTCACTCAAAATGGTTCCAGAATGAACTATCAAAGGGTTCAAAGTAAAATAATACCTAGGCCACATGCTCATAGTTTTGATCAGTAAAAAGTATACTATGAGTACATATTTACCAAAATATCACAGCTCTGGGCACTATTGGCTTGGATGAAAAGCTGGGTCTACAGACAATCACACAGTTCTTTGGTTGGTTAGTAATAAGCATTCTTATTTCATGGTAAGCAGAGACAATGGGGTAAGGAGACAATGGGGTAAGGACAATAGTAAGGAGACAACGGCGTTTGGGGCTGAAATGAAGAACTAGAAAAGTTCAAGCTTTGAGGTAAACATGAAGAAGTCAGGAATGAAAGGTGGGGGTGGGGTGGGGAGAAGAAAGCAAACAAAATAAAACAGAGGCAAGCCAAGTGGTAGGAGGGTGAGGAGGAGATAGTGATTGCAAGTGCATAGAAAATTGCCATTCAATGAAGCCGAGACACCGCAGTGCAGGGCATGACACATCGTGACAGCAGCCAAGGAGTCAGGAAGGGCTGGTCCCGGAAGCCAGGCAAGTGAGGGAGATGGGTCAGAGAAACAGGGATGTGTGAGAAGACTGACCCACCTCATCTGCGTGTGAAACATGGATTTCACTGCCTCATGACTGAAAGACAAAACAGACACCCACAAGGAAATCAATACCATCGGCTGCTCACTACAGCCAGAAGAGCGCACAGCATTCTGGGCTAACGCAATCAGAGCACTGAAGATCACAACCAACTCCATCCCTCCCCTGCCAGGATGCTGCCTGGTACAGTGGAAAGCGCACTGGTACAATGGAAAGCGCACTGGTATGATGGAAAGGGCATTGGTATGGTGGAAAGGGCATTGGAATTGGGTTATGACATGAGGTTACAGAGGGATTCACTGTTGAACAACTGACTTCCTTCCCCATGTCCTCATTCTTCCTCTTAGAAACTAGTAATGAAACTGTCATGAGACAACACATTTGAGAACAGACAGCTAAAAAAATATAGGGATATTATTACTGTCCCACTGACAAGCATGATGAAAGAACATAGCCTCTTGGATGACTCTCTTGGGGAAGAGTTCTGAATTGCATCCGTAGAGCTTTCATATTGTGGTTAAAATTGGTCCAGTAATACCACATTCAGGGGTATTTCCAGTTTGGTAGGCAGACAGGCAGTGACTGTAATGATCTCCTCTCTTACATAAAAGCCAACAAACCCAGGGAGCACATGGCCACTCACAATTAGTAGATGAAAAGAATCTACAGCAGACACCAGAGATGCCCTGAAGTAGGGGTCCTAGGTTCCTAGATCATTACACAGTGACAAGAAGGACCCTGGGTAACTGGCACTTACAGAAGGGCCATCTCAAAGTTGTGCATGGCTAAGAATGATTCATTCTGCTAACCAGGCTAAACCTGAGCAACACACCCTCGTAGGAAGACTCCACGAGGTCTAGATTCAATTGTGCCTGGAGGCTTAGACAGAGAAACATAACATGCTGGAAAACATTATTCTCAGAATCCAAATCAAGCTTTCCCAATCTTTCTCAATGGCTATAGACGCTGTGGTCAGAAACAGGAGGGAAGGAAGAAATCATGGTCCGGGTTATGTTGCCACATCAACCTGATTCTCAGCTGAGACCCAGAAATCACTGTCTGGTGGATGAAGCCTGAACAATATGCATTGCCTTTGCTCATAAAGATGGTGTATTATACCAGATAAAAGCCACCTTTGAGCCGTCAGTCAGCAGCTTTCTCCCCAAAACTTCCTTCATCCTCCAGATCTTCCCAGCCTCAACCATGCACAATCAGGCCCCAGGTTATTTATTGATCCCTTTCCTTTTGTGCCCCACTCCCAAGATTCAAGCATTTGCCCATGTGTCTTTGATCTGTGCCTTCATGAGGGCAAAGGGCTGGACAGCGTCACCCGGGTTCCTTTGCTCTTTGACTTCTGGGTGAGGTTGGCCAAGGGGAGGAGATCACGTTTGGAGTTGTTATCCCACAATCCTAGCAGTGACTAGCATCTGTGCAGGCACGGTTGTGCAGCACAGCTCAGCCAAAGGAACCTTATGATAGCTCAGACGTTCAATGGCTGCAGCAAGAGTTTTCTCTGTTGGCCTGCTAAATCTAGAAACGCTTTTGTGAGCCCACTCCACATAGAGGGATACTCTCTCAGCCTAGACATACAGGGAAGAGTCTAGGCCCTGCTCCAAATGATATGACAGACTTTGAAGATTCCCCCAGGGAAGGCCTCACCCTCCCTGGGGAGCAGAAAGGGGATGGGATAGGGGGTCGGTGAGGGGCAGGGAAGGAGGGGAGGGAGAGGGAGCTGGGATTGACATGTAAAACAAGCTTGTTTCTAGTTTAAATAAAAAATAAAAATAAATAAAATAAAAAAGAAACCTTCTTTGGTGCTTTGACTCCAGGTAAGTAATCTCAGAGTTCAAGTTTTAGAACAGTAGTTAATGATTTATCAAACACATCTAGACAGTCTCAAGGAATTGACATCCACCTCAGAGCCTTCCTCTCCTCCCAGTTAGTCTGGACTGAGACTCTGGGTTGCTGAACACTGGATATCCATGGTAGTCAAGTTCAAAAGTTTGCCTTTGGTTGAAATCAAGTGAAGTCAAGTTGAAGTCAAAGTATGTAGGATCCCCACTGCCCAAGCCCAGACAAAGAGTACTCACTTGCCGTTGTTGAATATGACAGTGCAGTTGGGCCAGCAGTCATGGTTCACCAGGCCCAGGTTGGGGAAGATGCCCACGCCCACTGCCTGTAGGCCTCTCTGGTCGCTGAGAGTGAAACCGTTGCAGTTGATCTACCCAGAGAACAGGAGGAGGGTCAGTCAACAGACACATATCCAGTACAGAATACCCCCCAGCTGCCGAGAGAGTGGGAAAAATAGGGGCCTCTGCTTAAACTAAATGAGTCACAAAACAGAACCAAAAATCATGAGTCTGGGAAAGGGACAGGTAGGGGTGGGGGAGGGGATGGTAACCCAGATAGGAGGGAAATAATAGGAGTGGGGAGAGAGGGATCAGAATATATTATGTGCATGTATGAAGCTGATAAATAATAAAATCAATCAATTTCTTTTTGAGACAGCCCATTCTCATCCTGAAGATGCCTAGAGTCTGCAGACCCTTTTTTGTTTCCTGGGTAATTTCAAATGATCCCCAAGATGAGTGCCATAAGGGGAGTCCCTTGTTGACCAAAGCACTACCATTTTGACACTTCCAGTAGTTCTAGCCTAATGACACCACAGATATGAATGTTGGCTCCTGGATTCCATATGTAGGTCTCAGGAGTCCTTTCCAATATCCATACTGGTTTACTTCTCCATGCTCTATAGCGTGTGTGTGTGTGTGTGTGTGTGTGTGTGTGTGTGTGTGTGTTCAAAGCAAATAAGAGCAAATACTCTGAGGTAGGAGAAGTGGCACACACCTGAATTCCAGCACTCAGGAGGTAGATACAGGGTTAGGAATTCAAGGCCAACCTGGGCCACATGGTAAGATACCATGATAGATAGATATAGATAGATAGATAGATAGATAGATAGATAGATAGACAGACAGACAAACAGATACATAGATAGATAGATAGATAGATAGATAGATAGATAGATAGACAGACAGACAGATAGAAAATGAAGAGAGGAAAAATATGGTGGGATAAAATGGCATCATTTTAAGTCCCTGTCACTTCCAGACTTCTGGCCTTCTCTCCTGAATCTGGCTGGTTTGCTTCCGGAAGCTTCTTAGTTGGATAACACCCAGAGTTGCTGTGGCCCTTCTATTATAAGAAATACTTCATACTGGAAGATTCTAGGTTTATTTTAGTGTGAGAATCTGCCTCTGAATTCAGAACCAGAAGGGAAAGTAGGTATTTCTACTATTCCTGGGACACAAGAGGGCAGACTTCATGTCTCTGGCTGCCTGGGCTAGTGGCCATTGTCATGGAAACAGAAGCCAAACTCTACGTTCCCTTTGGGAACAAGGGAAGGAGGAGGGAGACAGACGCAGAGGAAAGAGCAGGGTTGCTGGAGGGGACACGAGGCCATACCACGCCAAAAATGTGTGAGATATACTGCATGCTGAACTGCTGGCCCTGCGGCGGCCAGTACTGCAGGAATGCGTCCACGTCCACCCGAAGCTCCTTCTGCTCCTCCTCCCCGAAGTGCTCCACGTGGTTCTGCAAGTCATCCACCGACACCAGGCAGCCCTCCGTGAGCCCAGTGCCCTCTCTCTCCACCCGCCACATGATGCGGCCTGCCAGCCTGGGAAACGAGGGGAGGACAGCGTAAGAGAGACCTAGACACACTCATCATTCATTCACTCATTCATTTATTCACCCATTCAGCAAGCACCCGGGCCTGGTGCATGCCAGGCACAGTGTCAGGATAGACCTCTATCAAGATGCTCCTTGGACCATGAGAGATTTCAGTACACAAGAGCATTTTCAAGCGGTGCTAAGTACTATGCAGAAAAAAAAAAAAAAAAAGAGTGGCTGGGAGAGGAGCTAAGGTCAATCAGGGCAGTGAGCCAGGAAACACATCTGAGCAGTAACTGGACTGGACAGAGAATCCGGCTCTGGGGACTGAAGGAAGAGCAGACATGCTAATCTGTGACCCAAGAGCAAGAAAGCCTGGTGACAGCAGCATAGAGGACAGGGAATAGGGATGGAAGGTAGTTGGACAGACAGGCAGGAGCCAAGTCACAGAGGGCCTGGGACACAGACATGAAGCATCCTGGGTCTTAGACCTAAATCCTGAGGGAAGCAAGGCAAAATGGGACAGGAAGGGACCCTAATGGCCTTTGAGTCTAACAGAGAGTGGTGTACTTCACCCCAAGGGCTTTCTTGCTGACTGTTAGGTGGTACATTCCTACAAAACGAATTCTGTGTCCCAGAGACCCACAGTGTCACACTGTCACCTGCTGACTGGGGATTTGTGGTCCAGGAAGACATGCTCCTGCAGGGAGAGATTTCTCCTCTTGCTTGGCACAGTGCGGGCCCTACTTCTTTCTGTTTGGGTAAGAATTATTCTTAGAAATGTGCACTTCTTCTAGCTGAGCAGTGGTGGCGCACGCCTTTAATCCTAGCACTCGGGAGGCAGAGGCAGGTGGATCTCTGTGAGTTCCAGACCAGCCTGGTTTACAAGAGCTACTTCCAGGACAGGCTCCAAAGCTACACAGAGAAACCCTGTCTCCAAAAACAACAACAACAACAAATGTGCACTTCTAGGTTATCCAGGTGCCTGGGAATCAAAAGTTTCTACACAGAGCCCAGAGCACCATGGGGAAAGTAAGGTTCAGGTTATGGTGTGGGAAAGATTAGTATCTGGGGATATGGTCCCAAGAAGAAAGAACAATGGGTGACAGATTTCAGGTCGGTAATAGATGTGATCAGTGAGTGGGATTTGCGCCGAGGAATGAGATCGGGAGTCTCAGGTCTTGAAGAATATGACTCCAGCAGATAGAACAAGGAGGCTGCTGAGGCTAATGGAGTTTCATCCTGTAGATTCCTGAAAGTTTCCATGGCCCCGTTCTTGATTGGCATGCCCCATACACCCTGCAAATGCTTTTAATTACCAGTATCCTCACCCATTTTGCTCCTAGGTCAGCCTACACACCTAACCACATCCCAGCACGGACAACGCCAGCAGGGCCAGCAGCACCTGGGAGCTCTCAGCTGGAACTCTAGTGCTAGGCTGAGGTCCTAGCAGTGGCTCCTGTGGAGGTCTGCATTGTCAGTGCCTGTGTCTGGGCTGCAAGAAGGACATTGTACAGCGAGCTCACTGACTTGGAAAACCGCCTCTTAAGACACATGCTGTTTAGCTGCAATGCATCTTGTCAGAACTTCATTTTTATTCTTGTTCTCCAGAGAAACCAGAAATAATTTTCCACAATGTGTAAAGTTTGGAAGATCAGGGTTTTTTTGTAATTAAATATTGAGGAGCTATGCAGGGGCCTGTGGGCCTTTCCTCACTGCTATAGATGCCCAGTGTCTGTCTCGGACCTAACGGGGTGAGTGCAATTAAGGACCTGAGACCTTTGCACTCAGCCTGGCATCCTGAGGGCTGGGAATGCTGCTGTTATCACCTCTGCTGACCCAGCCTGACATTTGGAAATCCCAAGCCCTATCATAGGGACCAGCTCCAACCTGATATTCTCATTGGGCACCTTCCCGTATCTCTTGATGGCGGAACACTCGTTCTTGTGGTTCAGCCAAGCATCCTTCTGGCACGTGCGGTCGCAGTAGTGGGCGAACTTGCATTGGCCACAGCGGTGGAGCTTCTCCTGCCTCTTGAAGCAGGTGTGGCACACAACGTTAATGAGGCTGAAAGTGGAGAGGGGGGAAATTCAAGTCAAGAAGAAGGGCTGGGGCTGGAGAGATGGCTCAGCAGCTAAGATCAAATACTGCTCTTGCATAGGCATTTGGTCCCAGCATTTATGCGGGTGGCTCATTACCACCTGTAATGACAGCTCCAGGCAATCTGACACCTCTGGCCTCAGTGGCCACACACTTACACCTACATATACACACATTCACACCAGTTGTGGTGGTGCATCCTGGCACAGGCAGGAAGATCAGGAGGTTTTGGTTTTTTTTTTTTTTTTTTTTTTTTTTTTTTGCCAGCCTGGCTACACATATTCACATATTTAAAAAATAAAAATTAAATCATTTTAAAAACAGGGGATGCCTTTGGCCATATTTTGTTGCAGATAACACATTACCACAAACTAGGTAAGCCATAAAGAAAAGAGACCTAGCCTGGCGGACAGCATACCTGAAACCTCAGCACTTGGAAGACAGAGGTGAGGGTGGAGAGTTTGAAGCCAGTCTGAACAACAAAAAGAAGAAAACAGATTTACTTTGCTCACAGTTAAAATTGTCTGCTCAAGGATTAATTTCATCCAGAAGAGACATTTAGCATGAGACCTTCGTTTTGAAAAGTGCAAGTCTAAAATTCAAAATGGTAAAGACCATATTCTGAGTCAAAACTGGAACCCAGGTCTCCTGCCTGCCAGTAAAGTGCCCTTTCCATACGCCCTGCTACAGTTGGAGTACAGTCTAGATGTGTGAGTTGTAATTGCCATTTAGAAGTGTGGAGGCAGTGGAAACACTTAGACTATGTGTTTTGAGTGGGGTCTTCAGGAGGGAGGGTTAATCAAGATGTCAGAGTGGAGCTACTCTCCCATGTATGCATATGGAACCAGCTTGTAGCTTAGCGGTAGCATGCTCAGCATAGACAAGGTCCTGGGTTCAATCCCTAGCACAGTAGTAATAATAATAATGGCAACAATAATAACAATAACCATATATTATAATAATAATAATAATGATAAGCTGCAGACATAGCTCAGTGGATAGAACTATTTGCCACCAAGGCTGACAACATGAGTTAAATCTTGAGGACTCACACAGTAAGAAGAAAGAATTCCTGCAAACTGTCCTTCGACAGTTTTCACAGTGTTCACCCATGTGTTCAACACACACACACACACACACACACAGAGAGAGAGAGAGAGAGAGAGAGAGAGACAGAGAGAGAGAGACAGAGAGAGAGAGAGAGAGAGAGAGAGAGAGAGAGAGAGAGAGAGAAGTATAATTTTAAAATGCCCCCAAATAATCCATTTTAAGAGAAGAAAGGCTTACAAATAGGGAAAGTTTTAAGTCACAGCTTCAGAGTTATTGTCCTTGGTCGGTGGTCCCTTGCTTTTAGGCCTTCATGACAAGTGTGCATGACAGAGGAAGTCACTCACCTCCTGGCAGCTGGGAAAAACACCCCCTCACAGGCACACTTCCCACCTCCTAAAGGATCCACTACTCCCAGCAGTGCTACAGGCTGGGACCATGCCTTCAACACTGGGCCTTTTGGGGTACCATTGAGGTCTAAACTGTAGAATTCTGCTGTGCTCCCTAAAGGCTTATGTCGGTCTCCCAAAGCATCCAATCCACCTCTATGCTAGGTTCTGACATATACTGCATTAAGATAGCCCCAGATCTCACTGCCAGAGAGCCACTCAGGGCACTCGGTTGTCTAACTGGAAGTGTAAGCTTCACATTTATTCCAGCTGCTCTCAGTGTGGCATTCCAAACTTCCAAGGTCATTTTGAACTGTCTGGTCATCTTTTATACTGGTATCCTGAGCTTGGAGTCTTCCACAAGTCTGAGAGCCTGACGTAGGTTGGGAAAGAAGCCGGACAAGTATCCGCCTCAGGCTGGGAAACACCAACTTAAGGCAGGAAGGCAAAGGAATGGACCAGGACAGGATCTGAAGAGGACAGGTTAGACACAGACACAGTCATGCTACCTGTCACTTTTAACTCCACACATTTCTGTTCAGAGATCCCTTAGGACTTCTCTGATATCTTATTTCCAAACTGATGTTTTAGAACATTCTAACAGCGACTCTTCATATTTTTATTCATATATACACATCTGTATCTCATACTTGAAAATTTTACCTATATTGTGTACTAACCAAAAAAATTATGGAACACAGTTCTCATCAATTTCTGTGCTTCAAATGTTAAATACTAGAGGCTGTGGGTATAACTCAATAGTGATACACACACTTTAGTTTTTTCAATAAAATTTAAGAGTTGGTGAGACGGCTCAGATGATGCAGTAGCACTTGCTACTAAGCCTTGATCTGAACAATGATCTAACTTCTAACCTTTGGTCCCACATGGTTAAAGGCTAGTACCCACTCTGACTGCCTGTCCCCTTACCTCCACACCTCTGGCATGTGAGACTTTGTCAAAAGCAAAACCAAACCAAACCTGGAATGCTCCCTTGGAAACCACAAGTGTTAGAGCCCCATTTCCTCATTGTTACAATGGCTGCTCCTTTCTTATCCATTTAAAATACTGGAGGATGCAGTGTCATAGGTATTGGCATTATGCTCTGTGGCCAGAGCCAGCTTGAGCAACTGCACCCTCAGAAATGACTCTTAAGTTGACTCATGTAGACGAGGCCACATTATGTTAGGAGATGACCATCCACGTGAGAGTCTGTCAAACTAACTTTGAGGAGAAAAATCAACGTTTTCAAGGATAAGTAATACTTAAAGGTGAGCATTGAAGTTCAGTTAACAGCAGTTACTTGGACATAAGCTATCACTGGTCAGCTATTGTTGACATTATTTAGAATCACTGCCATGTGGTGATTTTAAAAAGGGATTACTTTTATTTTATTATTTTTATTTGTTTTGCTTTGCTTTTTAAGAAATTGTGTGTGTGTGAGCGTGTGTGTGTGTGTCTGTGTGTGTGTGTGTGTGTGTGTGTGTGTCTGTGTGTGTGTGTGTGTGTACACGCACTCATACACATGCATGCGCCTCCGTGTGAGTACATGCACTAGAATTCACATGTACAATGGCATGAGAACAGCTGCAGGCATTTGTGAGCCACCTGCTGTGGATGCTGGACACTGAACTTAGGCCCTCTGCACAAGTGGTACACACTCTTAACTGCTGAGCCACCTCTCCACCTCGTGTTTTGCTTTTTGACAGGGTCTCATAGAGTCTAAGCTAAGCCACACAGGTGACCTTGAATGTCTGACCCTCCTATTTCAGCTACAAAGGCTTTTTACTTCTGTACTTGTTGCCTGTACCAAGGATGAATCAGATGTCCTGTCCTGCCCTGCACTTCTCTGATCCACACAACCTCTGGCTTACTGGGACAAGGTTTCACACACTGACACAGAAGGAAGGATCGTGCCTTAACTGGCATTGCCTCTAGGTGTCTATGAACTGACTTAATACTCTTTGAATAGAGCACAATTATAAAAGGATCTGCTTGCCATGAACTGTCATATTAGCTCCATAGAAATAAGTTCCAACTGCAGGACCCAAACGTCTTCAGAGTCACTTTGATCAGAAGAAAGCTGTGGGCAGATCTCTGAGGTTCTTACCATAAAATCTTCACCTGTGGCTGAGAAACAGGGAAACTCAGTAAGCTCAAGAATATTTCCTAATTGTGCTGGTTAGTTTTAACTGTCAACTTGACACAATGTAGATTCGACTGGAAGTGAGTCTCAATGAGGAATTGACTAGATCAGGTTGGCCTGTGGAGATGTCTGTGGAGGACATCTTGATAATTAATTGATGTGAAGATACATAACCATTGTATATGATACCATCCCTCGGGGACTGGGGCTTCCAAACAGGATAAAAGTGAAGCTGGCTAACTGAAAGCAAACAAGGACATGTTTTCCCTCTTTGCACTTGACTGTGATGGGACTGAATTCCTGCCTTGAGTTTTTCCTGAAATGATGGGATGTGACCTGTAATTTTTAAGCCATGTAAACCCTTCTTCCTCTATGTTATTTTCGTCAAGGTATTTTACCACAGCAACAGAAATGAAACTAGGACATTCTTAAGTTTCAAACCAGGGACAAATGGCTGAGGTGACTAACATATCAAAGCGGACTTGGCCTCCTGGCTCTTCCAGCATCCCTCAGCCCCTAACTGTTACAAGGTATGACTGGCATACCCTGCCATCTACCCTGTTTCCTCTCCTGCCTATTCCTGAGGGCCGGATCTCCTCACCTTTCCCTGGTTTGGGGACTCCCCTCCCCCAACTACCAGGACATGGGCCTAAAGATTTCAAAGGTATACCCATCATTTTATCCCAGGGGCTACTCTGCAAAAATCATTTTACCATAAGACACACACACACACACACACACACACACACACACACACACACACACACACAGGGCGGGGGGATAAAAAGTTAAAATAAAATCTAAAAAATGCAAAACAAAACAGGAAGCATTACAGGTTCCCTTTAATTTGGAGGAAAGACTTGTTTTTATTACAGCTGCCACCAAGGCTGAGCTGTAACCCTGGAACTGGTACACAGGAAGATGCAAACGGTACTTCTCAACTTCGATGTACACACACATCCTCAGAGACCTTGTTAAAATTCACGTTCTAATTCCAGATCTGGGGGCATCTTGGGATTTTACCGTTCTTATTCCTGAAGACACTTTGCAAAAACGTAGAGATGAGTAACCTGTTCTCCTGGTTAAAGTATGCTGAGAAATGTTAAGTAGACAGATGGACTAAAGAGATGGCTGAGAGGTTAAGAGCACTGGCTGTTCTTCCAGAGGTCCTGAGTTCAATTCCTAGCAACCACATGGTTGGTGGCTTGCAAACATCTATAATGAGATCTGGTGCCCTCTTCTGTCATGAAGGCATACATACATGCAGGCAGAACACTGTATACATAATAAATAATATAATAAATAAATAAATAAGCTCTTTTTTAAAAAGACAGGTAGACAGGCCTAGTTCTCTAGTTCCCATCTTTCCTGTTGCTGGTGGGAATGTGGAAAGTCAGATCTTGAATTAGTTTAAGCTGGATTCAGCTCCTGACTTCGTTATCTAACTAGCTGTGTCACCTTGAGCAAGTCCCTATCTTTTCTGAGCCTATGCTTTCTTATGTGAAAATGGGAACAGCAACAACTACATCTGGATGGCTTTTATACTGGTAACTGTCATTTTCTTTTACAGAAAAGGATTTCATACAATATATTTGAACCATGCTTTTTCCTCTCCCAACTTCTCAACATCTCTCCGCCCACCAAACTTCATGCCCTCTCTCTCTCTCTCTCTCTCTCTCTCACACACACACACACACACACACACACACACACACACAATAATAACAGTAGCAATAATAATAATAATACCCACAAAAAACACAAAATCAGAAAGCAAATTTTAAAATTAGGCAAACTGGGGCTGGGAAGATGGCTCATCAGTTAAGAGCACTTGTTGCTCTCAAAGAGGACCCAGGTTCAGTTCCCAACATTCACATGGTTGTCTGTAAATTTACATCTGTAAATCCAGGGAATCTGATGCCCTCTCTGACCAACATGGTCACCAGGCCTGCACATCGTACACACACACACACACACACAACACACACACACACACACACACACACACACACGTAAAATGCACATACATATAAAATAAAAAATAGTTTTTCAATTAAGCAAACTAGAGTGGTAATGTCTTATAATTCCAGCACTTGGGAGAGTGAGGCAGGAAGATTAAGGTGAATTTGAGGACACCTTGGACTATACAGTGAATTTCAGGCCATTATGGGCTACAGAATGACACTTTGTCTCAAAAACATAAAATGAAAGTTACCTGAGTTGGCACAATGCTTGCCTGGCATACAGGAAGCTCACAAAACCTGGGCCTGATGGTACATGCCTAAGTTCCTAGCACAGGAGGTTAAGACCAGAGTGGACACAAGAGACTCTGTTTCAGAAAACAAATATGTAAATGTGTGTCCTGGAATTGAGTAAATATTATATGAGTGACCTATTACCGGGTCTCAGCCCAACACTGCATACACAGGGTATGATGGTTTGAATAAGAATGCTCTGCATAAGCTCATATATTTGAATATTTAGTCCCCATTTGGAAGTGCTTGGGAAAGATTAGGAGGCGTGGCCTTGCTGGAAGAGGTGTGTCACTGTGGACTTTGAGATTTCAAAAACCTATGCCATTACCAGATAGCTTTCTCTGCCACCTGGTTATCTCAAGTTGTGAGCTCTCAGCACCATGGCTTGCTCCAGCACTGCTGCGCTTCCTGCCGCAATGGCCATGGGTTCTAATCCTCTGAAACTGTGAGCCTGAAATCACCTCTGTGTTCTTCTGTGAGTTGCACTGATCACAGTGTCTTATAACATCAATAGGAAAGTAAACGGGGCATGGTGTCATAGACCTGCAATCTCAGCGCTCGGGCTTAAGACGGGACATCCAAATTTCAAGGTCATCCTTAAGTAGGTCGATAGTCAGTTTAAGGCTGATCTGGGATATGTGAGACCTTGACAAAAAACAATAAAAAAAACCCCAAAACTCAACCACAAAAAAAAAAAAAAAGTTAGTCAAGAAGAAAGTTATAAAGAAGTTCCAGGGACTGAAGAGATGGTCCAGCAGTTAAAAGCACCCGCTGTTCTTCCAGAAGACCAGGGACAGTTCCCAGCACCCACACACACCAGGCAATTCACAACCACCTGAAACTCTAGATCCAGGGGTGATCCAACACCCTCTGATCTCTGTCACACACAAGTAGAATTCTCTCTCTCTCTCTCTCTCTCTCTCTCTCTCTCTCTCTCTCCTCTCTCTTTCCTTCCTGCTTTTCTAGAGGGTGTAAATGGGCAGCTTACAACTGCCTACAACTCCATACAGTATACACATACATAGACACAATACATAAATAAATAATAGAAATTCCAGTTTTCTCATTGTCAAGAGTTAAAAGGAGTAATGAGAATAACAGCACTCAGCTCTGGGCACAAGTTCCCCAGACATCATCCCTCCCTGCCTGTCCCATGCCCCACGACAAGACTGGGTAGGGAACTCAAGCCTTCTCTCCTTCAGCGCCCTCACATTCTCAGGCAAACATGGGAAAGGAAGACAGTTGGGAGGGGGAGGGGCTCTATTTGGGAACAAGGACACTTCCCTGACAGAAATACCACCCCCCTATTTCCCAGTGATGCAGAGTGTCCAAAAGACACCAGGTCCCCAAATTCCTTTTGGATTCCAGGAAAAAGAGGGTCAGGTGACCCTCAGCCAGAATCACCCTCTCCTCTAACTTCCTGTCCACAGGAAGTAGTATTTCCAACTTCACCAAACTTCACAATTTTCAAAGTGATGTTTCTAGCCACTCTTGCTAATGTTTTGTATTTTTATATGTAAGGATGTTTTGCCTGCATGTGTGTCTGTGTACTAGGGGTGTGAGAACTCCTGGAACTGAAGTTACGGACTGTTGTGAACCACCATGCAGGTGCCAGGAATTAAACCCAGGACCTATGGAAGAGCAGCTAGTGCTTTTAACCACTGAGCCACCTTTCCAGCCCTCTTAATTCTCTTTCTAATATGCTCTTGTGTTACTGTCTTCACAGGGGCATTAGTTTCCTAAATCCCTGTTCCCAGACCCTGCTCCCAGATTATAGGGCAGGCACCTCTTTGCCAGAGGCTTGGAGTGCTCTCTCTCCACTCTGGAGGAATGTGTCCAGTCACTCCCCACTCTGCAGCCATGTCCTGGTGTCTGTCATCTGTCAGAGTCAAGAGCACTAGAATGGCAGCTGTGTGCAGCTCCTTGTTTGGGCATAACCAGCCGTAGCAGATAATGCAGAGACAAGGAGTCTGCACGGTGAATGAACAACCCTGCAAAAATACTATGGAGCCAATAGGGCTGAGCTAATGCTTTTGTGTCTTCAAACAGCTTAAAAAATCAGCCTGGGTGCCGGGGATGTAGCTCAGTTGGTAGAATGCTTGTCTGGAATTCAGAAAGGCTGTTCTAGAAGAGTAAGAGCCCATCTCCACCACATAGAGCATGGCAGGAAAGCATGGCAGCAGGCAGGCATGGTGACTGGAGCAGCAGCTGAGAGCTCACAGTTTGAACCACAAGTGAGCTCCAAGGGCAGCAAATCCTCAAGCTCTCGAAAGCCACCTCCAGTGAATATTACTCCAGCAGGACCATGATTCCTAAGCATCCCCAAATAGCATCCCCAACAGGGACCAAGCATTTAAATGTCCGATAATATGGGGACAACCCATTCAGATTGTCACAGGGGTCTTAAAGAACACATAGACTTTGCTTCCCAGTAGACCCCAGGATGAGCTGGCACATAAACACATATGAAGATGGAGGTGAATTGCAATAAGCATCCAAGAACAGACTTTCCTTCCACCAAGGTGGGGAGGCAAGGCACCCAGAAACTCAACCCACAAGACAGTAAAGAGGCGATGTTCTCTCTAAAGGCAGACTGAGTTTGTACTCAGAGAAGGTCAAGGTCTTCTGAGAAGAGGCACTGATGGAAGTCAAAGGCTTGAGGACAGGTGGCATGCAGACACATGCTGGAAGGTGAGCTCATAGGATGCTCCATTCTGGGAAATGATGTCCAGAGATGACCAAAGTGCCGAGGCATGAAAGTCACTCTCAGTACCACATCATCATCCTGTAGGCAACGGGAAGTCATCGCAGGCATTTGCAGAAAGGAACAATGTGACCAGAGTAGGTGATGTGGCCGCCTGATGCAGTCTTTCAGTGCTCCATGTCAATCCTTGAGGCATTTCTGGGCCCAGGTTTGTACTGACTATTATATACCTAGCTAGGCACAGGTTAGGCAGTGCCTTATGCTTCCTTGTTCAAGCATAAGGACAGTATTTGTCTGGCTTTGCTAGTCTTGTCCTGTGTGTTTGATTGTGGAGACCGTCTCCCTATAATGCCCAGGTTGGTCTCAAATGTGTTATCCTCCTGCATTAACATTTCAAATACTAGAATTATAGGCTGGTGTTACATGGCCAGTGGCATGTGGGGTGTGTGTGTGTGGTGTTTGCATGTATTTTGCATGAAAAGACAGAGTTCAACATCTAGTGTCTTCCTCTATTGTTCTCCACCTTACTTTTGAGACAGTTTCTCACTGAACCTGGAACTCACTGTTTCATATAGACTAGACAGCCACCAAGCACTGGGGATGTCCCTGTCTCCACTCCCTGCAGGGGCCAAAGTACTGCCCCATCCGTTTACATGGGGCTGGGGATTCAAACTGAGGTCCTCATGCATATGCAGCAAGCATCTAACCCACTGCGCCCCCCCCAGCCCTGGCTATTTACTTTTAGCATCACTTTTTATTAAAACACCAACTTCCACAAGCCATAAGAGTGACACTAAGCAGATTAAGTAGCAGTCCAGAAAAACTCACTAGAGTCCTTCATAGGAAGGAATTCCCACACAGCTACTACAGATGATGTCGGCAGCTCTATTTCCACCATTTCTCTGAGGAGGCAGATAGACATTTCTCTCTCTCTCTCTCTCTCTCTCTCTCTCTCTCTCTCTCTCTCTCTCTTTCTCCTCTCTCTTCCCTTCCTTGAATCCCTTCCCTTACCCCAAGTAAAGCTTCCTTCCAAGGAGTGGGGGGTGGGGAGATGATGTCAGGAGCAGCTGCAGCTTGCAGCTCATAACAGCTGCCAGGAGCCTGAGGAAACATCTCTCCTGCCTTAGGGCTCTGCACACAGCACCCTTAGCAGCAGTAGAGGCTCTCACAGTGTGATATCCAGAACAGGGAGAAAGGCTGCTTGTAGGAGTCAGAGCAATTACCCGGAAGGTGCTACAGCAGGATGGGCTGGAAAAGGACCGAGCTCAACTGAAGCTCTATCACCTGCCTCACCCTCCTCTGGAAGAGTGTGCTTCAGCAGTCCCTGGAAGCTGGGAGTCTGGGCAACAGGACAGCTCAGAGAAAGGAAAGCGAAGCAAGAGAAGCAAATCTCACAACAGCTCCTGGGAGAACAGAAGAAAATAAAATCAAAGAAGCCAAAGGAAACGACAAAATTCAAAGCAAGGGTAGAGCCTCCATCCCAAAGAGAAAAGGAAATGATGAGAGAGCACCAGCAGCAGCCACAGAGAAGGCCCTGTCTGTCTGCAATGGGAGACCCGTGGCTCTAAGTCTCTGCTTGAAAGTCATGCCTGAGAAACACTGCTCTGAAATATATCAGGACAGTTTTAAATGGGTCTGAAGAGATGGCACTTGCTGGCACTCCCAGAAGACCCAAGTTCAGTTCCCAACACTCACATCATTGGATGTGATTCACGACCACCTATAACCACAGCACTGTGGGATAACTAACCCTCAGGGCCTGACAGCCAGCCTAGACCATGCACAGTAGATATTTCCTGACAGCTGGGCTGGGTCTGCCAGAGGGCCTTGACAACAGCAGCTGAGATTGAGAGAAATGATGCGGACCTATGGACAGCGACCACGTCACCTCAGCAGATGCCAGCTCAGTGGTCTCCTCCCCTCAGGCAGGGTCTAGGAGTATATAAAGCTTAACCCTTCCTGGAATAAACTGATCTTGTTGTTTCAATTTGTTCTTAATGCTGTCTCATTGGTGTCTCGTCTGCTTTCCCCCACCCCCAAGGGACACGCATCCGGATCCTGCAACACAACACCAACACCAAGTATCTAACACTTTTTTTTTTTTTTTACCTCTGTGGGTACCCCCCCCCCACACACACACATAAGTAAAGATAAAATGAATATTTAACAAAATTATTCTGAGAACCAGGAAGCAGTGTTAGAGAACCATTCTTTTGAAACACACCAACCTATGGCAAGCCTAAAGGCCTCTCTCCCAAAATGTGACTAAAAATAATTGCTCTTTAAACTATCCTTTCCAAATGTGCCAGGGTACAGATGAAGTGAAATCTTCCCTCCTAAGACATGCCTAGGCAGTGGTCCCCAGGCCCTTCCATCTACAGGATCTGAAGAGGTAGCTGACTTGGAAGGGGGCTTTCCAGAGAAGCATCCCTCAAATCAGATGTGCCCGCAGGCTGTCCTCTTGACAAACACCAGGAAAGACTTGCTGGGCAGAGAGATGCACTTCCGAACCAGACCAGGGGTTAGCCAACTCCCAATTGTGTATCACTGCATGGATGCACCCACATTCACACACAGGGAGACACACACACAAAAAGAAGTCTACTACAATCCTCAATGTTTGCTCCACAACAGCCCTCACAGGAGGAGATACACACACCCATAGTCACAGCTGGATACGTTCTGTTCTCCAGCTGACACCTCTGATTCTAAGTTCAAGTCACACCCTCAGAAAGGAATGAGTAAAAGTGACTTCATACTGCCAGAAAGTTCCCCTTCTATTCTGGATTTTAAAGGCAGTCATTGCTGGTCTGCAACTCCAAACAGTAGGAAGGCAAATGCAGCAGGATCTATATAGTTCCAGGGCAGTCCGAGCTACATAGTAAAACCCTGTCAAAACCCTGCCTCAAAACACTAAAAAAATAGGGCCAACCACGGTGACACACACCTGGAATCCCAGCATTTAGAGGCAAAGGCAGGAAGATCAGTGGCTCAAGGTTGCCTTCTCCAACACAGAATTCAAGTCCAGCCTGAACTTTGTAAGACTTGTCTTCAAAAGCCAGTCATAAAATAAAATGTCAATTATTTGCAAACTTCTGTGTTAGATTATTATTTAGTAAAATTTAGAAATGTAACTCACAACAGTTTGTGTGGTATGTCAACATATCTTGTCTCTATACTCAAGAATTGCCAAATAAAAGGCAGAATTCTAAATCTATTTCAGTTATTCTCAGCAAGTTTAAATGTTGAAGAGAGAAGCCTGAATAATCTAGCAGACACTTATCATGTCCTGAACTAATTGCTCAAGAATTTCTCTAATCCTGTTATTAAATTATTTCCATTTATGCTCTTTCTCTCTCTTTTCCCTTTCCTTCTTCCCTTCCCTTCCCCCAATAAACTTTCTACATAAAAAAATTATTTCCATTTATAGCATCAATTGTCCTCTACTCCCCACTCACCAGCTGTTATCAGATTAGAAGCCTTGTGTGTACTACTGAATATGACAGGGCTAATCCTGTCTCTCTAAGGCTCACATTGAAAACACTGACTGAAAACTCAGCTGTCCCCACTGAGCCAAAGAAAGCTCTTAAGTGGTTTGATTTTCAAAAACAGTCTGACACCAATTTCTTTATAAGTATTCAACTTTTCCTCACGTTCCTCCTTTTCATTTTACCTACACACACAAATATGCACAACCCCTGGGTACTTTCAATTCTTAACCAGAGTCATTTGGAAGGGATGCTGAGTGGTGGTGCACCCCTTTAATCCCAGTATTTAGGAGGCAGAAGCAGAAAGATCTCTGTGAGTTCGAGGCCAGCCTGACCTACAGAGCAAGTTCCAGCACAGCCAGGACTACACAGAGAAACCCTGTCTGGTATAATGCTTGCCTAATATGTGCAGACACTGGTTCACCCTGTAGCACAGGAAAAAAGAAAAAGAATGTAAAAGAAAAATCCAGTAACTGTCCTTGCTTCTTAACATATTTTTGTGATGAATTGGATTAATCTAGAAAATTTATATAATAGGGTATGGTTGTGGAAGGCTGGGAAAGGTCTCTGAAAATGTCCAGGTCCTAATCCCCAGAACCTGGTAATGTGTTGAAGGGACTTTGCAGATGTAGTTAAGATGAAGGGCTTTCAGACTGCAGAGAGGGCTCATCTCTCTCCAGCAACAAGTTAAGAGCACTTGCTGCTTTTACAGAGGATCTGGGTTCACTTGCCAGCACCCACATTGAGACTCACAGCTGCCTTTAACTCCAGTTGCAGGGGATCTAGCACCCTCTTCTGGCCTCCACGGGCACCAGGCATGCACATGCTACACAGGCATACATGCAGGCAAAACACTCATGCACATAAAATTTAAAAATATAAAAGATGCAGAAAGAAAACTGTGAGCCTTCTTTCTATCTAGGAGTAGCCTCTGAAAGCTGGAAAAGAACACAAACAGAATCATCGTCCCATTTTAGACTCCTAACTGGAGTGTATAAAGAACCCGTGTTGTCTTAAGATTATAGGGCTATGGTAATTTGTTACAGCAACAAGAGATTATAATATATCAACTTATTACTGCAAGCACTTCCCCCTTTAATCACATGTATATTCCTGTTTTTAAAGTCTCTCTCTCTCTCTCTCTCTCTCTCTCTCTCTCTCTCTCTCTCTCTCTCTCTGTCTCTGTCTCTCTCTCTCCCTCTCTCTCTGAGGACAACCTCAGGCCCATAAGTTTCTCCTGAGGACTCATGCCTCTACTTCCCGTCTCGATGCAGAGGAGTTGGGATTACAGATGCATTACCACATCTGGTTGTAGAAATCTGAACTCAATTCCTCAGGCTTTGCTAGTCCTTGAACCACTAAACTGTCCTGCCACCAGCCACCATATTCCTCTTTCTTACCTGGTTTTATGGACCTAACAATTCTCTGGCTCTAGAATCAACTTTTGATTAGAATCAACTTTTGATTAGAATCAACTTTTGATTAGAATCAACTTTTGATTTTTCTGAAGTTAATAGTAGATATCCTTTTCCTGCACATGTTAGGCAAGTTGTCTGAGCAGTAAGTGATGACTTAGATAAGACACAATGGAGACACTCAAGCTTGCCCCGTGACTGTGACCTGGGAAAGGTTAATATCCCTTTAGGTCTCAGTTTCCCTATGTGTCAGAAAGGAATACATAAACTCAGTGGGTCTCTACTTTTCTATTGAAGACCATTTGAAAGCCACGAAAGCTATTGACTTTCTCCTAGGAAACAAAAGTCACATATGTACATTCACACAAACTTTGATGTTTCCCTAGCTTAGGATCCGTGGAGAATCCAGAGGCTAAATTATCTCTAAACTCAAGACATCTGGAACACTATCATTATTTACTGTTGTTGTTGAGGGGGAGAGAATTGAGAGGACTGAGGAGACCACTTAGCAGTTAAGGGCGCTTATGGTTCTTCCAAAAGGCCAGAGTTCGGTTCCCAACACCCATGTCAGGTGGCCTACAGCCCTCTATAGCTCCACTCCTGGGAAATCTGAAGCCCTCATCTGAACTGGCAACTGCACTCATAAGCACATCACACACACACACACACACACACACACACACACACAATTGAGTTAGGTATGGAGCCTTAGGAAGCAGAGGCATGAGGACAACATGGGGTTTTACATAGTGAAACCTTATCTCAATAAAGGGAGGTAGAATTGAGATTTTGGGGTTCCTAGCACTGCCCATTGTCAGCGTCACTGTGCCTTTCTAGTATATTAAAATAATAATCAGAATAAGCTCCATTTTATTCACTTAGAACTCCTCTCTTGCTGCACTTTAACCCACTGCAATCTACAGAATTTCAAACTGTAAGCTCTTTTGGGTCATGTGATTCAGTTCCCTTCTGTGGCCTGACTCTGTGTACAGCATCCTCAGCAGATAGGGAAGGGCCTGGAGAATAGCCTTTTTCATCTCTAGACAATACTTCCAGGACCCTCTACCTAAAAGCAATGAAACTTGGTGTCAAGGGTTTAAAAGGATCTAGGCATCCTCAGAAAATACTTTGGAGCCTGCATCTTTTAGTGGGGTTAAATATTTTTATTAAAAAGCAAAGCAAAAATCAGTAACAATTTTTCTTTCTTTCTTTCTTTTTTTTTTTTTTTTTTTTTTTTTTTCAAGACAGGGTTTCTCTGTGGCTTTGTTTGGAGGCTGTCCTAGAACTAACTCTTGTAGAAAAGGCTGGTCTTGAACTTACAGAGATCCACCTACCTCTGCCTCCTGAGTGCTGGGATTAAAGGAACCACCGCCCGGCATTCAGTAACAATTTTAAAAGCAAAGTATAAGCCAAGTGTGGTGGCATACGTCCATAATCCTAGCACCTGATAAGTAGAGTCAAGAGGACCAGGAACTAAATGCCAGCCTCAGCATAGGATGAGTCTGAGACCAGCCTGAGCCACAGGACCTCTTAAATAAACAAAGCAAATTATAAAACCTATTCAGGAGCTGGGTGTTGGTGGCACACACCTTTAATCCCAGCACTCAGGAGGCAGAGGCAGGCAGATCTCTGTGAGTTCAAGACCAGCCTAGTCTACAAGAGCTAGTTCCAGGACAGCCTCCAAAGCCACAGAGAAACCCTGTCTCAAAAAAACAAAACAAACAAACAAACAAAAAACCCTTTAAACTCAGCTGGGAGAATGGCTCAGTGATGAGCTCTGCCCTACTGAGATGATGATGGTGATGGCGATGGTGGTGAAGGTATTGATGGTGATAGTGGTGACAGACAGCACGAGACAGAGATAGTATCTCCTCTCCTTGCCAAAGCCCAAGTCACTGTTGAGAATGAAACCATTTATCTTTTCATTCTGCCTGACACAGAATTAACTTACCTTGCTGGACATGAAAAATTAAGAAAAGCAATGTCAATAGAAACTAAATTAAAATAAAAAAGGCTGGAGAGATGGATCAGTCAGCAAAGCGCTTATGCAGAATAATGATCACAACAAGCGCCCATAGAAACTTTAATCCCAGCACTGGAGACGCAGAGACAGGAGGATCACTGGAGTTTCCTAGAAACCAGTCTAGTTGAGTTGGTGAGCTATGTGCTCAGTGAGAAATCCTGTCTCAAAAATACCATACAGAGGGGCTAAAGAGATGGCTGCTTTTCCAGAGGACCTGGTTCAATCCCCAGCACCCACATGGCAGCTCACAATTATCTGTGGCTCCACGATCTTATACCCTCACACATACAAACATGCAGCAAAACACCAATGTACATTAAAAAAGTAGCACAGAGAGTAATTGAAGAAGACACCCAACAGCAACCTCTGGCCTCACATGCACACAAATGCATGCACACTCCAACTCTTATATCCATATACACAAAAATAAAACTAATAAAACTAAACAAACAAGAAAGGAGCTTAAAGTTTAGGTATCACCATAAAAAGGAACACAAGAAGGGCTGAGGAGATGGCACTGCAGGCAAAGTGCTTGCTCACAGAGCATGAGGACCTGAGTTCAAATCCCATGTCCCACATGAAGTTAGATGGCATAGCACACATCTATAATCCCAGCTCTCCTAGGAGGTGAAGACTGGGGAATCTCTAAAAGCTTCTAGGCCTCTCAACCTGCCATATACAGATGAAACAAAACATCCTGCCCTGCCTTGTGGTCATGGTGCGCCTTTAATCCCAGTACTCAGAAGGCAGAGGCAGGAGGATCTCTGAGTTCAAGGCCAGTCTGATCTACAGAGTGAGTTCCAGGACAGCCAGGGCTATACGGAGAAACCCTGTCTCCAAAAAAACTAAACAAACAAAAACAATAAAAAAAAACCCTGCCCCAGACAAGGTGTCAGATGAGGATCAACACCTGACCTGACCCACACACACCATCCAGGGCACAGCATCCCCACGCCCACACATGACCTGCACACAGACTCAAAGATAAACGTGGAAGACGTTCAAGTTATTAAATGGAGAAGAAAAATTCCTCTAGTAAAAGCTCCACTGCATAGTAAAATGAATGAAATAAACCAGGAGGAGGAGCCTGGCAAGTTAATAAAAACTCTCTACTGAGAGCCAGGTGCGGTGGAACACATCTTTCATCCAGAATTAGGTAGGGAGAGGCAACATTGGTGAAGCAAGCCTTGTGAGTTCCAGGCCAGCTGGGACTACATAGTGAGATCCTGTCTTAGAAAAGAAAAAAAAAAAAATACTGGAAAACCCCACTCAACTCCAGAGTCTTGAAACAGAATCTGGCTAGACTGGCTCTAGGGACTTTGAGGTACACAATGGTGGTGACCAAACCAAGAATAGCATGTGCCATCTGTGTGTTGCTGTATTTTTATATTTTAACTCTAAATTTAGCTGACTTCATACCTGTACTCAGCACACACACACACACACACACACACACACACACACACACACACACACACACTTCTCTGAATTGCTATTTGTGTCACTTGGGCTTCTGATTAACTCCTTGGATGACAATGAGCCACATGCCCTGGTTCACAGCGTTTTCCTGAAGGTCTTAGAAGGTGTGGTCAGAGGAAAGAGAATTTAAATACTAACCAAGTTATCTCTGAAGCACCCACCCCATGACAGCTGATGCTGTAGCCACTCACCTGTCCAGCTTATCAGAGGCTGCTTCATTCAAACCACACAAACACCAGACATGTCACTCCAACTGTGATCAGAAAATACTGTCATTCTAATGTAATCACTATGTAGGGAGGTTGTTTGCTTGTTTTAAAATAAAGATTAAGTACTATTTTTAAAATTTTAAAATGTTGATAGTTCCATATAGACAAGATTGTAGGGAAATGGGGATGCTTTAACAGATACTTTTAAAGCTGAAAACAGCAACCTCCTCCTAATCACATGCCCTAGAGAAGAATCACCCTGTGCACCTGTGCTCACCAATGGCCCTACAGAAGAATCACACCATGTAGCTGTGCACACCGATGGCTAGAGAAGAATCACATTGTGTATGTGTGCACACTGGAACACATTTTAATTGCAGGAATGTTAGATTTTTAGATAAATGGGAACCCATTAAATGTCTCTTGATTGGAAAATAGACAAGTAAAATGTTGTACATATATTTACAGGGTGGAATATTTACAGTAATATTACTACATGATATCCCATGTGGTTTACAGACCAATATGGAAAGCTCAACACATAGTTAAAACAACTGGATATTTGGGGATATACAAGATGCATCAAGACCAGCAAGACGACTCGGGGGATAAAGGTGCCCACTGCCACAGCTGAGGACCCGAGTTCAATCCCTGGAACCTACATAGGGGAGGGAGAGAATTGCCTTCACATGTCCACAATGGCACATGCACACCTACATACAAGAACACACACACACACACACACACACACACACACACACACACACACACAATTTTTAAAGTAACAAAAACAAACAAGGTATCTGTAGACTTACTGTCCTCACAAGGATAGAGTCAGAAACATTGTTTAAAGGAAAAAGCAGGCTCATCTGACCCTGAAGCATATCATTTCCATAAAAGCAAGCAAGCAAACAAACTGTGGCTATCCAGTTTGCTCAGTGCAAATCAATGTTTGAGGTAACATAAGAATGTTCTGGAAAAAGTTGATTTAAAGTAAAGCACAAGTTACCCCTGAGGTAGAAACTGGGAAAGACTCTTTTGAAAGTAAGTGGATTCTTTTATTACTTATAATTAGTACTGATTTCTTAAAATTTCAACAAATGTTTTATAGTCTAATGGGTTTATACAGACTTTTAGCCTCTTTTGTATATCCAAAGACTCTAAAAGAGATTTTTGTAAGAAAATGTTTCCCACTTCACCACATCCACCCACCCACCCCCAGCCTCCCAGCCACATTCTCTGTGATAATGTGCCTAAAGACCCCTACTCAGCTTCGCCACCCCGATGGGGGCCATAGAGAGTTAGAGACAACGACTCCTTGCAGAAAAGAAATACCAACAGAGAGCTATCAGAAGTGAAATTTGAAGGGCCAGCAAGATGGCTCATTGTCAGAGACACTTGTCAATAAGACTGACTATCTGAGTTCAATCCCTGGAGGCTACATGGTGGAGAGAACCAACACCAAAAATTATCCTCTGGCCTTCCCATATTCACTGTGACAAGTATATGTTCCACACTGTGGTGTCCGTGTTCTACACACACACACACACACACACACACACACACACACACAAATAAATAAATGTAATAAAAATTTTAATTACAAATTAAGGATCCCTTGAACTTTATTCCTTCACCTGATGATTTTGGGATTCAGAATTTGAGAGTGTGATACCAGTCAAACCAGTAGTGGAGAAGGCCACTTCCTGCATGCCATACCTGTCGAAAACCACTGCAGAATAAGCCCGCTCAGCAAAGACGACATCTGCAGCCCAGAATTCTTTCGTGGCCTTCAGACCTCTGCCTTTGCCCTCTGAAGTGAAGACCTCCACATTCTCCATGCTGCCTATTGTCATCTCAGAGTCTGTCAGACCTGTGGTGTGGGTAGCTCACACTGAGCCAAGCCTCTTGTCCTTGCTGCTATTTAGCACCTTCATGTCCCAGAGGGCAGGACTATAAATGGACAGGCCACCTCCCCTTCCCTGCTCCTTTCCAGAACTAGGCCCTCACCTCCCCCTTCATCACTATTTCAGGAGGGAAAAGGCAAACAAGCAGTGACCTGACAAGGGTCTCATTCACCACTTGGAAAAGATGCCAAGACAGAAAATGAGCACAGGCTAGTGTGGTCCTGGCATGAAACCCTGTTTGAAGATAATCCCTGCATGTGGTATGTTCTGGACTGCAGTCGTGCTCATCTTGAGTTGAAATCAAGAGCACTTGGTCAGTAGGATATTTTTAGCCTCCAGATGTCTCTGTCAATCAAAAGCAGACAACTGGGGGAGACAGAGAGAAAAGGCAAGGTAATATTGGCTGCTCTGGGACCCTTCAGCTGTCAGACCCAGACTTTCTCAAGTGAGATGGGCCCCTTGGCCCATCCCACCCCGTCTTTCCCCATGGCAAGAAATAAATAGCAGAAACTAAAATGGGCCTTTGGCATACACATACCAGATGTCCCTGGGTCTCTCCCAGCAGCGCACTCCATGGCATGGAGGTCAGAGGTGCCCTGTGCTTAGAGCATCGCTGATGGTGCAGAGAGCTGGATGCAGAGGGCCAGGCTTTGAAACTAACAGCACCCATCCCCACCTTTCTACCAACTCCCCTCAAGCCAATGTCTGCTGCCAGGAAAACATCAGCGTGCCCTGCCCTCCCTCTCACCCAGGAGGAAGGACACCATAGGGATAATCCTAAAATCCCTGCGAACTTAACAGCACTCCTTAGCCAGCATTGGATCTCACTGAGCGAGGTTGAGGGAAAGGCCCTCATGGATTCTGCGCTGTGGCCTAGCTTCTATGTAGTATTTTTAGTCTCTGGGTATGTTTAGATTCTAGACTGTTTAGATTCTAAACTTTGAGTCTGACCCTCAAAGTTTAAGTGTCGGAAAACATAACTGAATAAAAAAGGAGTGAGAGAGAGAGAGAGAGAGAGAGAGAGAGAGAGAGAGAGGAGAAAGGAAAGGAAGGAAGGAAGGAAGGAAGGAAGGAAGGAATGAAGGAAGGAAGGAAGGAAGGAAGGAAGGAGTATGGAGAAGATTTTTATTGTAGATATAAGGGAGGAAGCAGGCAAAGAGAAGAGTCCAGGCTGAACATGGCTGGCAGACTAAACTGAACCATGAAAGGAGAGAAGGGATGGGAGAGCAAGAGAGGAGTCCCTGACTGAGAGGTGGCCCTGGCCAAGAGGTCAAGAGAGGTGCTAGCTAAAACAGGCAAGTTATATAGGGATCAGGCTGGGGGCAGGGAAGAGGAGGCCCAGCCCTGGGAGGGGACAGGGTGAGGGGCACTGGGAGGAGGCACAGGTACTGAGTGAGACTTGTCCTGAATTTGAGACCTAACCATAATCAGTGTGGAGAGGCAGCACCTTCAGGAATGATTAGTTCATTAGAGCTCTGCTCTCATAAATGAATTAACCCCATTGTCAAGGGAATGGATTCCTGCTTTAAAAAAGGATGAGTCCGGCTTCTCCCACCGCATCTTCTGTCCACAGGGGACTTTCTGCCATTCTGTGATACAGAAGGTCTATCATTAGCCTCCAGAATCAGGAGTCAATACATTTTTGCTCATTATAAATTACACAGTCTCTGACATTCTGTTACAGCAATACAAACAAACCAAGACACACTGGTTTCTGGAAGACCCTCCGACCTTCCCACATCTTTACAACTGTAGTAGCTCACAAACACTGAGTCTGCTGCTACCACCTGAAAAGGGAACCTATGGAACAAGCGTGGCAATCTCTGCCTCCATGGGCCATGGAAAGCTTTAAATGAGGTGATATGTTCAAGGGCAGCACAGCTCTTGGCATGCCATAAAGCACTCATTCCGTGGTGGCTGTTTTGCTCTGCTTTCTTTATCCTGTCACAGTCTCCTCCAGTTATCAGGATACACCGGAAGTTCCAATGTGCTTTCAGCCAAGGAGTTCCAGTGCATCTTCAGCCAAGTTGCTTGTCTCAAAACTCCTTTGAGACTTGGAAACACATCCAACCCCCTTGACATACAGCAGTCCTGATTCTCGAAACATGGGAGCTAGAGAATCTCAGTGATTTCAGATATATCCCGAAAAGCAAAACAACTCAAAAGCATTTTAGACTAGTGCCTGAAAAGGTAAACATCAGGGCTGGGTGTGGTGATGCCCACCTGCACTCCCAGCTGTTTTAGGCACTGTTCTATCGCTACGAAGAGACACTATGACCAAGGAACCTTAAAAAAGAAAGATTTTAACTTGGGGGCTTGTTTACAGTTTCAGACAGTTAGTCCATGACCATTATGGCAGGAAGCACTGTGGCAGGCAGGCAGGCATGGGTGCAGGAGCAGTAGCTGAGAGCTTGTATCTTACCTGCAAGATGGAGGCAGAAGGAGAGAGACTGGGCTTTTGTTGTTGTTGTTGTTTTGTTTTGCTTTGTTTTTTGAGATAGGGTTTCTCTGTGAAATAGTCCTGGCTGTCCTGGAACTCACTCTGTAGACCAGGCTGACCTCGAACTCACAGAGATCTGCCTGTCTCTGCTTCCCCAGTGCTGGGATTAAAGCTATGAGCCACCACCACTCTGCTACATTGGTGTTGGTTTTTGAAACCTCAAAATGATACACCTCCTCCAACAAGGCCGCACCTCCTAATCCTTCCCAAACAGTCCCCCAGCTGGGAACCAAGCATTCAAACATGAGCCTATGGAGCCATTTTCATTCAAACTGTTGTGCCCAAGTTGCAAAGAACCCCAGAGACCACAAGAAAGACAGACAGAACCACCAAACTGCAAAAGCAAGATTTTATTCATCCAACCATGACAGGAACCCTGTCTGGCTAGCTGACGCAGCAGCCTCCAGAGCGAGTGAAGTTCCCTGTCTACTGCTAGGTTTTAAAGACAAAAGTTACAGGATTACATCAGTAGATACAGGTTGGTTTCTGATTGGTTGACATTTGGAAACAATTAGGAGAATTTCTCAAAGTCATATTTTGGCATGAAATACCTGTGTACCAATTATTCTCATTGGTCAGTGCTGAGAGGGAACATTTTGTGGTTTCTATGGCTTTGTCTTATCACTTGCAGGTGGCCTGTTGTACATAGATACCAATATTTTTTAGAACTGTATCCCGGAGACTACAAGGGAGGTTTTGGTTTTTCCTGGTGGTCAAACAGTTCTCAGGAACCAAGTATCTGGTGGTGGGGGGGTGGGATCTGGAGTTTCTTTGTGTTCAGTTTTGGCCCTGGGCCCCAGGAGGCCAGGGGATCTGGAGTTTCCTTGTGTCAGAGGCCTATGTGTCTTTTCTGTAGCCTGTCATGGCTGCTAAAGCAGGGGGCTGAGTGAGGGTCTGGTCCCTTCATTTCTAGAAGTGAAGCCTTTTAGTTTAGTTTACCCCTTTCAAAACCACCACACCAGCTACTTTAGGGGCTAGGGAAGGTGGATTGTGAGTTTGAGATCATGTGCTAAAAAGTATGACCCTCTCTCAAACAGTTAAGAAGAGGAAGAGGAGGAATAAGAAAGACAATAAAAACCAAAAAACTAAATACCACTAATGCCAAGAGGGTGAAAATGAAAGTATGAAGGAGTTAGCTTCCAATCAGTGCCCTGTATCAACCCTGCTCTGTAATTCACAGCCTTCGCTTTGAGGATAGTGCTCAGTCTGGCAAGAACTCAAACCTACTCTAGATGCTGTACTGGGACACGGTCAGCCTAAACCATGGTCAAAGAAGAAATCTACCTGCCCTGAGACTGAGATGAAAAACAAAGACATTAGGTTCTGAGCTTTAGCTTTATCTGTGCCTATTCATCTGATCACAGTACAGTTATGTGTTAGGAAGACTGATGGCCCTTAGAAGATGTTCAAGTCCCCAAAACTATACATGTCACCTTACAAGTGTTATCTATAGAGTGCACCAAAATTCATGTTGAAATAGACTCATGAGGTAAATAGAGGATGTAAACATAGTCCAGTTGTATTATTTGAAGGTTCTGTGGAAAGTAATTAAAGTTAAATGAGGCCATCTGGGATGCTTAATCTGACAGTACTGTGGCTTTATAAGAGGAAAGATGTGAGACAGATGCTCTGTCCCATAATGCAATGTCCCTGCACCTCTGCATAAAGCCCTACCAATAAGAGGACTTCTCCACAGACACCTGATCATGGACTTCCCCAGCCTCCAGTGTCGTGAGTCAAAAAGAAATGTTCTTTATAAACTGATCTGTGATATTCAGCTGGGGCATCAGCAAATGGACTGTGACACATGCTAGGAGGAAATTTTCAAATTAGGATCTTTCAGGGAGGGTGTAGGAAACTGTCTTTGGGTCACATACATCTGACTTGCCTGGTTCACACTTGAGAGGGGGAGTGTGGATTGATAAATGGCACGTAGACAAATTAAAGTTACTAAGAAAAAGACAGAGACACAGAATAGAGTCGGGAGGGCATTCCAGTGAATACTGAATGGCCCAAGTTTATTTCTCAAAATTCTTATAAACCCCGACCAAAAAGGGGAAAAAGTCAAAAGACTTCTTTATCTTGATACAAGGAACAGACTTTCTTCCCTATTTCTCCAAACATTTAGTAACCACACCTTAGACCAAATCTCTTGTTATATAGGTAAGATATCCACGCCTTAGACCAAACAGTAGCCATGCCTTAGAACTTTAGTTCTCTCCGGAAGTTGGTGGCGCATGCCTTTAGTCCCAGCACTTGGGAGGCAGAGGCAGGTGGATCTCTGTGAGTTTGAGGCCAGGCTGGTCTACAAGAGCTAGTTCCAGGACAGGTTCCAAAGCACAGAGAAACCCTGCCTCGAAAAATAAAACAACAACAACAAAAAAAGTTCTTAGTTCTTAAGACTTTAACCTTGGAAGAGTAAGGATAGTTTTGAACTCTCTGACCTTAAGTCAAGATGAAGCAGAACTATTTTTATGGGCTCCAACAGGAGGAGTTTATCCTGGTGGGACCAATGTAATCAAAGTGATCCTCATATGAAGAAGGCAGGGACAGAGAAGATAACGGTGGAGGAACAAGGGACACTGCAGAGTACTTTCCTGATGATTTCAGGGATGGGGTGGGTGGGTCATGAGCCAAGAAATCACCAAGATGTGTGGAAACTAGAATAGGGAAAGAAAGAGATTCCCACTCCAGAGCTTCTAGAAGGAACTCAACCCTACTGACAAGGGAACCCCAGTTCTGCCTCTGCTCACCAGAACTGCAAGATGATAATAAACTTATGTTATTCTAAGTCACTAAGTTGGTAATAATTTGCTACTTCACCAATAGGAATCTAACATAAAATATTACATGTTTCTCTTATTATAGTAAATATAATTAACCATTTCGCAAAAAGAATCTCAGGCCAGCCAGGACTACACAGTGAGACCCTGTCTCAAAACAAAACAAACAAATCTGAAATGAAATTCAGGAAGAATGTCATTTACTAGCTCACATTAAAACAAACTATTAGTTTATACCAACACAGAAGACAATGAAAATTAACTTACAATAAGTTAATATGCATGTTACAGATGAATGTATGTAAATGGGCTCATTTTCAGATGTTTGAGAAGAAGAATTACATTAGAAGGCAGAAAGTGGCCAGATCTTTGCACTTTCAAATGTATTCACTATGTTAGTGAACACTCAAAAAGTAGGTTGATCCTGGGTACACAAATCTTGCACGAGGAATTGATGCCTATAACATGACTTTATAATACAGAAAGAATCTTAGTGCAGTGCTGAACAAAAGGAATACAATGTTCCTTTAGTCAACAAAAAGACACATTCGTTTTTAAAAATTCCAGTATATATTGAAACCTTCTCTATGATAACATACAGAGTTCTAGAGGCTGGAGAGATGGCTCAGGGATTGAGAGTGCTATACTGCTCTTGCAGAGGACCCTAACTAGGTTCCCAGCACCTATGTTTGGAGGTTCACAACCAACTCTCACTCCAGTTCCTGGGAGATCCTACACCTTTGGTCTCAGAGGGCTCCTGGGAACATGTGCACATATCTACATACAGATACACAAATGTAATATTAAATTGGTAAAAAAAAATTATTTATTTGTTTTTTGTTGTTTGTTTTTCAAAACAGATTTTGTGTGTGTGTGTGTGTGTGTGTGTGTGTGTGTGTGTGTGTGTGTGTGTGTGTGTAACCGTGGCTGTTCTTGAACTTACTTTGTAGACCAGGCTGGCCTCCCAAGTGCTGGGATTAAAAGTGTGTGCCACTATGAGCGACTCTAGTAAAAATAAATATTAAAGAGCAAAGTTCCAGACTCAGGTGACCCTAGATAGTTTTTCTAACCTACCTGAAATATCCCTCTGTGTTTTGGAGATGAGCAGAGATTCTTCATTATCTAAGGTTGTCCAGCATCAGTGAGACAATGGGCATTGGCACTAGCACCTAGGCTGGTGGTGGAGGTGTCAGCAAAGATTACCATCTAGTGGCAAATTAAGGCAGCTGCAAGCATTTACATTGTTCTACTCTTTAGTGAAAAGGACAGCCCTTCAACTTCCGTTCTACTTGACAACCAAGTTCATTCAGGACAGAAGACTTCTAGGGTCCTTTACAGCCGTGAACTAAAAATAGTTTTATTATCTTTAATGGATGGGGTGGGGGATCACATAAATTTTGTGGCAAAAATAACTAGACAGAATTCAAATTTCAGTTATTGTAAATACAACCGTATCAGAAAAACAAACACACTTACTTGCTTACCTGTCTTCTATAGTTGTATTCATAGTACAATGGCAGACTGTTCCCATGGAAAACACATGACCAGCGGAGCCAGAAGTGCTTACTGCTGACCTTTTACAGAAACTGTTTGCCTGCCACTGCTGAGGCTAATAATAGAATGCTCAGAATGCTCACTACCTCCCGGTACTCACCGTCTCATTCATTCATTCATTCATTCATTCATTCATTCCACAAGCAATGTGAGAAACGCAAAAAGAAAGTGCAGAGACCGAATAAAGGGGGCGCTATATATAAACGGAGAATGGCATTGAAAATAAAAGTGAGGGGCTGGAAAGATGGCTCAGAGGTTAAGAGCTCCTCACTGCTTTTTCAAAGTACCTGTCAGATTCCCAACATCCACATCAGAACATATTTAACCAGCTGTGAAACCTCTGACCTCCTTGGACATCCACACACCCGCACACACCCCTCCCCAACACATGATTAAAAACAAATCTTTAAGAACATCATGTTTCTATTTATTTGCAAGTTTTTACATAATAAAGAATATTTTTAAAATAAATATTGTAAAGGGTAGAGAGAAGAGAGAAAAGTTTATATGCACATCAAGCCCTCACATAAATAGCCCAGCACATTCTGTCTAATTACAGCACAAACAAAAATCTCATGTTCTCTCCCCTTCCTGTGTTATTAAAGGATCCGTGGATTCAGTAATGGGTTGCTTACCTGTGTGTAGGCTAGGTGATCCTCCCACCAGAGTTTGTAGGAAGTAGGGAAGCGGCAATTTCTGGAAAAGGAATCAAATACAGCATGTTGAGTTACACAATAGTGTAGTATTAACAGGAATCAGGGCCTTTGGAGATGGCTCAGTGGGTAAAGGTGCTTAGAATTCCAGCACTTGGTAGTCTGAGGCAGAAGGACCCTGTTTTCCATGACAGCCTGTAAATCAAAGACAGTCGTCAATCTTAAAAAAAAAAATTCAAACAAAACAAAAACAAAAACAAAAAACCCAGGGGGGCTTTCTGGCTCACCCTTGTAATTCCAGCAGGGTTGTTATTGTTAGATAAGGATTGATGGGGGCGAGTGGAAATGAAAGGAAGACAGGCATCTCCAGAAACAGAACTGATCTTTAATCAGAAGGGCTGCAGGCTTGTGCGTGTGGGGCCTGTAGTGGTTTTGTAGCCCTGAAAGTGGGGAGGTTTGAGAATGGAAGATTCCATCTGCAGGCCAGTTCTCCTGCAGTCAGGAAGCAGGACTTCCTGGTGGGTCGCCTTATCAGAAGCTTTAGTCAGCTGGGAGATTCTCAGACCACCTGAGGCTTTTAGGTGATTAACCCTTCAGTCACTGGTTTGGGACCAGCCTGGGCTACGGGGAGACCCGATCACACACATGGTTCTTTGTGTAAAGAAGATTGCTGCCAAGCCCAGGACCTGAGTTCGACCTCTGGGGTGCATATGGTATAAGGAGCCCCACCCTTACTCCACGCCACACAAAATAATTAAAATGTAAAGAAAACTAAGCATAGTTTAGCAGTGCTTGCGCGAGATGTTGTATCCATGTGGTGGGTGTGTGTGTGTGTGTGTGTGTGTGTGTGTGTGTGTGTGTGTGTGTGTGTGTGTGTGTGTGTGTGTGTGTGTTTTAGGAAAGTAAGAGCGTACAAATGTAGTGATCTAGGGGCGGGGAGACTGGATACAATCAGATGATCATACCGCGTGTGCATTCAAGAGTACTAGACACATACGTGCCTAACCTGAGAGGGAAAGAAGGTATTTAAGGACTAGGCTGGCAATGTGTCCTGAGCAGGGATTGTGCTTAACTTACTTTGCTATTAAGAGCATAGTAACAAGAAGGAGAAAAGCCAGGTGTGCGTTTTTTAGATACTTTGCCGGTGGACCCACACACCTCCAGACTCACTTCGGCCCTCTGGGTGAGCTGTGTCACCAGGAGCCTCTCCCCCAGCGGCAAGAAGGAAGGACAGACAGACACCAAGACACTACTTTTACGGACAGAGCCGGTTAGAGTCCGAAATGGCGGGAAGGGGCGGAGCAAACATGGAGGGCGGGGCTTGGAAGCGGCGGGCGCGCCGTGGGCGCCGTGGTGCGCATGCGCGTCTGCGCGCCACGCCCGCCATGGCGCTGGCGTCGTCCAGTCAGCCGCGGGTGGTGGCGGCGACTTCCCCTCAGGAAGTTAGGTCTCCGCCTCCTCCCCCACCCCGCCTGCTCTGCGGCGGAGGCGGCGGCGTCGGCAGCGGCGTTCCTGCCTCTCCGCCACCTCCACCGCAGCCTCTGACCCCCGGCCGGCGTTGTTGGCGGGGAGGGGGACAGTAGTTGTAGACGCCCGCCCCTGCCTCAGAGAAGGTGAGTTCCCGCCCGGCGGCGGGGGCGGCCCGAGCTTCAGCCCTCAACTCCCGCGGCCTAGTGAAGGCCGAGCGCCCCGCCTGCGAAATGGCCGACGACCCGGGCGCGGCCGGCGGCCCTCGGAGCGCCTCTCTCCTCACCACCCCCTCAGCACCCGCCGCGCCACGGCCAAGCGACGCCACCGCCTGGCGAGGAAGCCGAGGTCCGAGGGGGCCAGGAGAAGAGGCGGCCCGGCAGAGGGCGAGGGAAGTGGGGGTCCGCGAGGAAGCCCCGTCTTCAAGCCACCCCCGGAGAGGGCAGCCTGGGTTTGGTGGAGTGTAGACTTCACGGCAGGCCACGTAGGGACAGGTGGCAGGGAGTCAGGAGGGTTCTGGAAAGTAGCGTGGGAGCTGCCGAGCTGAACGTTTGCTCGAATGGTGAGGTGAGGTGGAGGGGGATCACCCTGAAACTTTTCTAGGCTTCTGGAGACCCCGGAAGACAAGTTTTAAGAAATGCACAAACGTACATTGACGTAGTGGTTCTAGTTTTAGTATGTACTGCCCACGTGAGAGCGGTGAGAAGCAATATTTTATTCCATACCAACTGACCAGTGGCCAAGCTGAGGGATGAAATGGGCCTTTTTTTAAAAAAGTGTAAGGAGAGAAGGCCGAGGTGAAGTAGACCGGAGAGGTGAAAAATTGGTTAGTCATTGCTTCTGCCATCTGGAAGTTAGGCGCCTGTCCTTCCACAGAGACTGGGAAGGCACCTCTGCCATCCTAATTACATTTCAAAGAAATGATTTTATAGTCTTTGAAAGACCCTGCTGAGTTGTGGGAAATAAGCTTAAAGTGATGGGAAAGAGCCTTTGGGTGTGGTGCTGCTCCACTTTAATCCCCAGCACTAGAGAGGCAAAGGACATCCTGGTCAACATAAAAGAGTTTCTGGTCAGCCAGATCTACACAGTGAGACACTGCTTCAGGAAAAAAAAAAAAAAAAAAAAAAAAAAAAAGCAGGGTGGGTGGTAGCAACTTTAAAAGGATGATCTCTGCTATGGGAAGAACTCCTGTCTAGCATGCCTGAGGCCCTGAGCATCACAAACACAGAATCCAGAGACCTGTCATCAAGTGAGGGCTAAAATAAACAGTAAACTTGACAGCCAGGAGTTTTCCTTAATGTGGGGCTGGGGACTTGTAGGCCACTAGGAACCATGTTAAATTGTGGTTAAGTCAATTTATATGGATGGTGTTTGGAGAGTTTTGGTAGTCTCACCAACACATTTACAAAATACAAAAAGCTGTTGGCTATCCCAGTAGAAATCTGTGGGGTCTTGTGGGTACTACACACCTTCAGACAGCCTACACCTATGAGATAACTCTTTAAAGCAGTTTTGGAAATAACTTTATATCATGGTACTTGGTCCCCACTGCATATTTTAGTCAAACACCCAGAAACGGAAAAACATTTTTAGTATTTGCTGCGTTTGCCTTATATTGTTCCTTATCTTCAGGAAGAAAGATAATAGAAGCCAGAATATTATACAGTTTAGACTCCATTTTCTAGAATATCTGTAAACATAACGCTAAAAGTAATTTTTTTCATGATATCTATTTTATGTCCTTTTTTTACACATTTCACTTTGGAAAAATGGCACAGCAGCAAAATAGTATTATCCTTAAAACATTTTTATGAACACTTCTATTCAGTAGTGATGTTGCTGGAAATTTGTTACAATAAAATAAGTATCTTCAGTCCTGAGGTTTTTTTTTTTTTTTTTTTAGTTTGAACATTTGTTTATTTTTGCTTTTTCAAGCCAGCTCTGGCTGGCTGTCCTGCAACTCCCAGAGATCCACCTGCCTCTGCCTCCTGAGTTCTGGGATTAAAAGTGTGCACCACCAGACTCAGCCTGAATTTTTTTTTTTTTTTTTTTTTTTTTTTTTTTTTTTTTTTTGCCTTTAAAACTTCCTGCATATCACCAAGTATGTCAACACTTCAGGTCTTTTTAGTTCTAAAGTCAGATCACAGGATGATTTAGAATTAGTTCTTCATGGAAAAACAAGACCAACTTTTCTGCCAGTTTTCTCATCTACTTTCAACGATTCTAATATGTGCAAAAGACTTAAGTGATAATCTATTGAGCTATAACCTCTATACTACTCATAGATGGTAAAAATGAAACCAGTGAGATAGTCTTCACCAAGAATAGGTTTTATTGCTAGTTTTTCTACAAGTGTATGAACCTGAGAAAGTCCCGCAGTTTATGATTTGGGGTTATGTCATTTACTTGAGTGGGGTAATTGGACTAGCCCAGTGGTTCTCAACCAACAATGTGTCTGTCTCAAGCTCCCCATCCTCCCTTTCATTTGGCAATGTCTAGAGACGTTCCTTGTTGCCACTGGACAAAAGGACATGGTAAGCAAATGCTATAGATAATCAATTTGGTGTAAGTCAGAGATGCCACAAACATTTCTAAATACACAGGACTACCCCCACATACACAACAGAATTATTCTACTTGAAATATCAGTATTGTCAAGGTTGAGGAACCTTAACAGTAACCAAACTCTGAAGGCCTGTGTAGATGAGATTTACAGTTTTGGACTGATTTTAGTAGGGTTTTTTTTTTTTTTTTTTTTTTTTTTTGATTGTTTTCCTTCCATGTTGTGGCTGTGTGCTGGGACAGTAATCATAGAACATGGAAGAACATGGAAGTTTGGACTCTTAGTAGCCATTTGATGACATTCAAAAAAAAAATCTCTTCTTAAACAAAATCAAGAAGATTTGAGTAAAAAGAGATGAAACAGTTGAAAAAGTTACCTAGTTATTACAGGTAAACTGCCTTTGGAACTCCTTCCCGATCTTCTCTCCTTTCAAGTGTTGGGATTATAGGAATGTACCACCTTTCCTGGTTTAGAACTCAATATATTATTTTATTTTTGATAGTTATAAAAGATAGGCTAAAGTCAGGTGTGGTATCTCACGCTTTTAATCCCAACACTCGGGAGGCAGAGACAACAGATTTCTTGAGTTTTAGGCCTGTCTGGTCTACACAGAGAAACTGTTCCTCACCCATTCCCACCCCCCTAAAAAAGTTGGACTGGGCATGTAATATATGCCTGTAATCCCAGTGTTCAAAGGCTGAAGCAGAAGGCTCAGGAGTCCAAGGCTGGCCTGGGCTGCACTATGAGACCTTGTCTTAGAAAAAGAAAATATCTGAATAGTTATTAAAACAAACTTGAATTTTCCAGTTTTGCTGGTAGATTTGAAAAAAAAAAAAAAAGTGATGCTTGGAATTTAAATGTATGTGTGTGTCTGTGTTTAAGGCCATGGTAGGAAACCCCTCCAGAAGTTACAAAAGAATTATTCTGCTTCCAGTCATTACAGATCCATTTTCACTTTCAAAATAGTACCAGTAAAACTTTTTAAGCAGGAAGCTGATGAATAGGATCACATGAGTGCAGGAATTTGGGGCCAGCTTGAACACAGTGAGATCATACCGAAAGAGTATCATTTTGGTTGGCTTATGTGCACTAATTTGGAATCGAGGGAAGTTGTGGGAACTACATTAACCTTTTTACCCTACTGACTTAACAGTCAAATGTAGCCAAACTACATATTTTTAAACAACTCAAAATAATTGCAAAACAGTATATTCAAATTCTTTCTGAAATGTTTCTTAACAGTTTTTTGAGCACACATTTTAAAGCAAACCTTTTAAATTTAAATCTACATACTGGTGCTGAAGTCAGACTTAGTTTAAAGATAACCAGCATAGATACAGAGTTTTTCATTTCTGAAAAAAAAAAAACAACTATAGTACAGATATGTGTAACAAACACCGTTCAAGGTATGCTTTTCCAGTTATTTTCAATAAAATATAGCTAACATACAAGATTGAACCAAATCAGACGTCCATGAGTCAGCAGTATTATACAGAATCAAGAATAAGTAACTTTCAAAGATAAGTTCTTTTAGAAACCCAAATGAAATAAAGTGTGTCTAGGAAGTGAAAGATGTTTCAGACTTTTTTCAAACCTTTATCTCTGAGCCAAAATAATGGATAGTTTCTAAGTGATTCACTGGGCCATTTAACACAGTAGGTTGTAAATATATCCATGTACCCTGGGGAGTTATGTAGCTTTTATGGCATTCTTCAGGATGCTGTGTCTCCTAGATATGGGTTGTGTTTGCTATTAGTAATCCTAGGCCAAGGATACGGTAAAAGGGAATTTTAAAAATGAGGGTGTGTGTGTGTGTGTGTGTGTGTGTGTGTGTGTGTGTGTGTGTGTATATATATATATACATATATATATATATATATATATTAAAATTGGAAGTATATACCTTTTTCTTCTAATATACCATAGACATTTCTTCTTCATAACACCACTTTTCCAATTTAAGTAGCTACAAAAAGGCAGTCATTTTAGCATATACCCATAATCCTAGCACTCAGGAGATAAAGACAGGAAGTTCTCAACTTTAAGGCTGGCCTGTCCTAAATAGTTCCACGTTATCAAGGGAGACTATGTCTCAAACAATAAATAAATAAATAAATAAATACCTGCAAAAAAGTACAATTTTAATGCTAAATAAAATTGTCTTTAGTCCATTTTATGTTGATATAGCCAAATACACTATTTTATCTAAAAAGATATGTTACAGATCTAGAAGCTGGTGATTTCTATTTTAAGATGCCAGCATCTGGTGAAAGCCACCTTCATGGAGGAAGGCAAGAGTGTGTGTGTGTAGAGAAATCAAATTTGCAGTTTCAAGCACTTATAACTGCTATTAATCCAATCTTAATATTAATCCAATCTAAATACTTCCCAACTGTAAAAGGTTGCCTGCCACAGGTGAAGATGGTTTGTGGTTCCTCCCTGTGATTTTCATAGAACATTATGGTATACAGTCATGTTTATTTGTAGGGAATTGATTCCAGACCCCCTACCTCTTGTAACAAAATATGCAAACGTTCAAGTCTGAATTAGTGTAGTTGTATATAGCCTTTATATATTCTCCTGTATACTTGAGTCATCTCTAGATTACTTGAAATACCCAGTGACCCAGTACAGTTTAAATGTTATGTATTGTTTAGGGAATGATGACAAGGAAAATAAGTCTTCTTACTCTATAAACATGATTTTTTTTTATCTGTAGTTGATTGAATCCCAAATTTTGGAACACAGGGATATATGGGGGGTTTAGCTAGTTTATAATAAGTGACTCATACAATTGACTTCATTTCTTGAGACTGTTTGCTACCAATATGAACAGGTTCGATGTTCATATTTCAATATTGTGTCTCCGACCACTTCTATAGGGCCTAATCATTGGTTTCCAGGTACCTTCTCATTTAGAGTGATGTTTTCTGGACTACAGGAAAATGCTACATCCAGGTGTGATAGCATACATCTATAATTACAGGCATTCATGAGGCTGAGGCAAGAAGGATTGCTAATTTGAGGCCATGAGGCTCAGTGGATAAAGATTTGCACCTCTAAATCTGAGGACCTGTGTTCAGTCCTGGAACCCATCTGTTGGAAGGCAAAAGAACCAACTCCAATTAGTTATACCCCAACTTCCACACACACACCTGCTCTGGCATGTACACCCAACATACAATAAACAAATTAATTTTTTCAAAGTTTGAAAGAATGTTGCCATATTAAATATTAGACTTGCTTAATGTTTTCATATCAAAATTGACATCCTCATGAGCAAAAAAGCTATTACTATAACCTTGTAAGCAGTTGGAAAATTAAAATTTGAGATGGTATATACTAACTGAAGATTGAAAACAGTCTCCTCCAGTGTTTTTGCTTCCTTTACTTTCTCTGTAGATAACCAGGAATGATTGCAGTCAGGTTTTAAATAAAAGACATCTGTGTATAGGTGCTGCTGTTTGAACAATCAAAGATTTTTCATTATGAGATAGGTTGAAAAAGAGACTATCTTTTGGAAGCTTTTAAAAGTAGCAGATAAACCTCATCCGTGACATTTTACTTAATCCTTTTAAGAACCCTATGTGGTAAATGTTACTGTCCTTTTGAATGGAGAAGACACTGACTCAGAAAAGAAATAATGTGCTGACATATTTGGATAATAAGAGTTTAATTCAGGTCTTTCTAACTCTGAAGCTCACCCCTCACCCCTTTCCACTGTATCCACCTCATCAGTGGCTTCCGATGATGTGGAAAATGGTAGTAAGTAGTAGTTTTTACCTTTGACAGCCTTTTAAATAGAGACTTCAAATCACAGAAAGTGAGAGCTGGGAACTGTTTAGTGGGACTTGCCTCTCCATCATAGATGAAGATACTGACCCAGATGATTTATGACTCTCAGCTAGTCACGGGTACACAGCTAGTCACTCATGTACAGCCATAGCCATAGCTGTACATCAGTGGTTGACAACCTGTGGGTAAGACCCCTTTGGGGGATCAAACAACCCTTTCACAGGGGTCACCTAGGACCATCAGAAAACATAGATAAATTTACATTATGATTCACAACAGTAGCTAAATTTCAGTTAAGTAGCAACGAAAACAATATTATGGTTGGGGGTCACCATAAGAAACTGTATTAAATGGTCAAAGTATTTGGAAGGTTGAGAACCAGTGCTGTACATGAAATCTGAATCCCTTAGTGTTCTCCTTTATATGGTATGGCTTCCATTCTGTATCTTGTTTAAACAATGGTGTCCTGGCGGGGGTAGCCATTAAACACTACTATCTGTGTACAATAGTACAATAGTCTTTTCCTACTCTGGTCTCTTTATGTTTAGAGACCTGGATAAACTTGATCTCTCTAGCTTGATATTTTGGATGCAAAAGTACTAGGTACATTTATTTTAATGAAACATAAAAGTCAGTTGTGCTTTTAAAAAAAAAAAAAAAAGACAGCATCTGAGTGGTTCCCACATACACACATGTATTTATTTTGTGTGGGGGTGTATACCTGCCACAGCACTGAGGGGAGATCAGGGACAGCAGAGTCAGTTTTCGCCTTTCTTGTTCCCAGGGATTAGACATAGGTGACTGGGTTTGGCCTTAGGTGCCCTTTGCTGAGCCATCTTGCCAACCATTTCATTTGGTTTTATCCATTGGTAATCTTGTCTGAAACTGTATCTTAGTTCATATGTGGTTGAGATTAAAAATTCTTTAAAGATTAAACTTATCAAAGATTATAGTTATTTCTCAGCTTTGGCTTGAGGAGGCTTGGATTCAGGTCTCAATTTTGCCATTAATTGTTGGGCAAGTCACTTTGCCTCTTCTTTTTTTCTCATTTTTTTTTTATTATTTTTAAATTAGTAACAAGCTTGCTTTACATGTCAGTCCCAGCTCCCTCTCTCTCCCCTCCTCCCCCCTGTTTGCCATATTTGTAGAATTGAGTAAAATCAGGCATCCAACTGTTTATTTTAATTCTCTAGAAAAGTTATTAGGTAGTCAAAGTGTTTTTTGTTTTTATTTTTTCCGAGACAGGGTTTTCCTGTGGCTTTGGAGGCTGTCCTGGAACTAGCTCTTGTAGACCAGGCTGGTCTCGAACTCACAGAGATCCGCCTGCCTCTGCCTCCCTAGTGCTGGGATTAAAGGCATGCGCCACCACCGCCCAGCTTTCAAAGTGTTATTTTTGACATTTGAGTTGTGTTAAAAAAAATTTAAGTTCTTTTAACTTTTATTGGTTCTTTGTGTAGTGTTGAATTTTTAAATTAGTTTTTATGATTGTAAATACTCAACTCAGATAAAAGTAAGTTCAAGAAAAATCATTTATGATTGTACTCATAAATGTTAATTTCTTGATTTTTTTCCCTGTACCAACATTTTGGGGTTTATTTTGTCTTTTATTTTTTTTTTTTGTTTTTGTTTTTGTTTTTTGTTGTTTTCGAGACAGGGTTTCCTTGTATAACAGCTCTGGCTGTCCTGGAACTCACTTTGTAGACCAGGTTGGCCTTGAACTCACTGAGATCCACCTGTCTCTGCCTCCTGAGTGTTGGAATTAAAGATGTTGCCACCAAGTTTAGTTTATTATGTGAACAGTTTTAAATTCATTCAGAGATTTTTTTTTTCTCTTACAATAATTTAGAGGTAGACAATGCAAGGCTGTTAGTTGGGACATCTTCATAATGTGATTAGAGAAGAGCAGAGCATCTTTAAGTCTTTATTCTGAGCCACTGGCTCACTTCCTCATTTTCTGTGATGACTAAAATCCAGCTGTGGCATTATTCCAGCAGCAGGAGGGCTATGTTTTATAGCCCCATACAGCACTTTTATTTTTTTAACCTGAAGTTATTCACATGGCTGTGTTTTGCCTAATAATGGCCAGAAAAAGTGTATTTTTTAAAAAAAATATTTTGTGTGTGTGCCTTTTCATGTACAGTCTAGGATCCATGAATAAGAGAAACCATATTTGCCCAGGAGTCTGGCCTATTTCACTTAATATGATGATCTCTAGTTTTCATTAATTTTCTAGCAAACAACAGTTCATTCTTTTTTATGTCTGTATAAAATTCTGTTATGCATTATATTGCACATTTTCTTTGTCTGTCATGGATAACTTGATTCTGTAACCTGGCTATTGTGAAAAGTGCTGTAGTAAATATGTTGGCTTGAATCATAGAGGTTTATACCCAGAAGTGAGAAAGCTGGATTATACAGTAGGTCTAGTTTTTTGGCCTTTTTTTGAGACAGGGTTTCTCTGTGTAGCTTTAGCTTTGTAGACCAGGCTGTAGGGCTTTTTGTTGTTGTTTGGTTGATTTTTTTGGAGAGCCTTCATATACATTCCCATAGTGTCTGATCAAATTTATATTCCTACCAGCAATACATACCCTTCCCCCAAAGTTGTTGATAACATTTATTGTTTCTTTTTCTTTTTTTGGGGGGGGGTGGTTGTTTCGACAAGGTTTCTCTGTGTGGCTTTTGGAGCCTGCCCTGGAACTCGCTCTGTAGACCAGGCTAGCCTTGAATTCACAGAGATCTGACTGCTTCTGCCTCCCGAGTGCTGGGACTACAGGTGTGCGCCACCACTACCTAGCTATTGTTTTCTTAATGCTAGCATTCTGGCCTGATTAAAACTCTTAGTGTAGTAATAAATTTTTGAATTAATAAGGTTATGGGTACATACTAGTATACCTGCCTTTACATGTGTTCCTGAGATTTGAACTCTTGGGTCTTTGTAGTTATGTGACAAACATATACCCACTGAGCCAATATCATAATGGGGTTGGGGGCATGTGTGCCACGTTGTGAATATATTGAGGTTAAAGAGAATTGAACTCAACAGGAGCCAGTCAGTTCTCTCCTACCAGAAGTTATCAAACTCAGATCCTTAGGCTTGGTAGCAAGCACCATTACACTAAACCATCTCACCATCGTGATGATGCATTTAAAAATTTTAGAACACAATATTTTGGCCATGTTCTTCCCCTCCTGCAGCCTCTCCCAGATCTTCCCTACCTTCCTATCTACCCAACTTCATGTTCTGTCTCTCCCTCTGTCTGTCTCTCTATCACACACATACACATGGAACAAAACAAACAAGCAATGTAAACAAATGAACTTTTTTTGATAGGCAAATACTCCTGGACATGGGACCTGCCCTGGAGTGTGGTTGATAAACCTCTAGGTGTATCTCCAATATGACTCCATTGGAGAAGACTAATTTTCCCTTTCCAAGCAGGGATCAATTACAAATAGATTCTTGGTTAGGGGTAGAACTTTGTGACCACTTTCCCTTTTCAGTGCTGAGACCCCATCTGGCTTGAACCTATGCAGATCTTTTGCGTGCTGCCACAGTCTGAATTCATATGTGCATCAGTCCTGATGTTGTCTAGAAGGAGTTTTCTTAGAGTCATCCATCACCTCTGACTCTTACAATCTTTCTGTCTTCTCTTCCACATTAATCCCTGAACCTTAAAAATAGGAGTTTAATGAAGACATCCTATTTAGGACTGAGTTCTCCAAAGTCTGTCACTCTCCACACATGTCCAGTTGTGGTTCTCTGTTGATTCTCACCTCTGATGAGAGTAATGATCAGAGCAGTGCACTGATCTGATAACCCAACCTAGTGTGGCCACTGAGGGTCCCTAGTAGAAAGTGGTTCTGCAATTTACTGGGTGTCATAAAAGAGTGCAGATGCCCTAGAAGGAATTGCTGAAATGGGTAGGTGATAGAAAAGAGGTAGGTAGTCACTGGGACAGCACCAAGAGGTCCATAGGGGATTAAGGAATGCTAGAAAGAGGACCTCCTGCAGGACTAAGTAAGTCTAGAAAAACCAGAATGGAGGACAAAAAGGATGAGAACAGGCACAATGCATTAATAATCAAAATATTTTTTCCAGGGTTTAAAAAAAAATGCTCACCAGGCATGGTGGTACACACCTTTAATCCCAGCAGTTGGGAGGCAGAGACAACTGGATCTTTGAGTTTGAGACCAGCCTAGTCTACATAGTGAGTTCCAGGACCGAGAGGGCTATATAGAGAGACCCTGTCTCGAAAATTAAATAGACCAAAAAAAAAAAAAAAAGTTTTTAGTGGCTGGCATGATGGTTCAGTAGATAAAGATGTTTGCCTCTGGATCATGACAACCTGAGTTTGATCCCCAGAACCAGCATGTTAGAAGAAAAGAACTGATTCATGTAATTTGTCCTCTGACCTCTATACATAAATACACCTCTACACATACATACATACATACATACATACATACACACACACACACACACACACACACACACACACACACACACACACTAAATGTAAAAAGTTTCAGATTGACAACAAAACAATAAAGATGTATTTTGTGGATTGACCTGTGTTGGTTGGGTGTGTATGAATATTTAATCTTTGTGACAAAATTGTGCTTGGTTTCAGGTGAATGAGAGTTGAGTATTAGACAAAAATAAATGTAATCTCTACTCGGTGATTTAGCTCCCTGATTGTTGTAGTCTTCACTTTGTGGAGCATTCATGCTGAAAAACTGAAGCAATTAATGGTTGAATATGATCATTCACCATCAAGTTCTCAGCCTGATAACGGTAAGGTTTTACTCACATTCCATTGAGGTCTTTAGGGACTGTCTTGTTTTGCTTGGCATAGTGTGTCTCCAAGTTTCATCCCCTTTGTCCAGTTGTCAGTGGGTGGATGCTGGCATTGATGTTTATTCTATTAGGTTAGTTAGACCATCAGTTGCTTTACCCGTTTACCTATTGGTTTACATTTGGGTGTTTTGGTTTTTTTTGTTTTTCTTTTTCCTTTCTGAGGCTATTAAAAATGAAACTACTATAAACACTCATGTTTAAGTCTTGTGTAGACATTCTTCTCTTTGGGGTAAATGCTTCTGAATGGTATGACTATAGGTCAGTACATAAGTGTGTTTTAACTTGTTTTCTGAGTGATTGTCCCCTTTACCATTCCTGCCAGAGAGGTCATAGTTGCAGTGCTCACCAAGCTCTGTCAGTCTTTCAGTCATTCCAGTGAATGTGTAGCAATCCCTCACCATGGCTTTAATTCACACTTGTTTTATATCTAGTGATCTGCAACATCTTTTCCTGTGTTTGTTGAACATTTGTATACATGCTCTTCTGAAGTATCAAAATAGTATGCCTTTGCTTCATCAAGTTTATTGTTGCTTTTCTAATCAGAGGTTTTATGCTTCTCAACTTAAAATGGCACCTAATTTTTCTAATTCACCAAAATAGGTTTCAGGTCATTTTCCCATTTTCAGAATAATCACTGGTCATTCATGACTCTGGAGTGCTTTGTTGTACTGTACTTTTCAAAAGGAAGGAATATTCAATTGTACATAGGGTTTTGCTGCTGCCTCCTAATTTTATAAAGAAAATGGATCCCCAGAAATGTATTTTGATGTAGGGGAAAGAAAGAGAATCAGGAATAGTTGTTCCCTCCTATCAAGAAAAAAAATCTTATATTTTTGGTTGTGAGCCTAGCCTTTAACTGCTGAGCTATCCCTCCAAGCCTAAGAAAAAAAAATCTAATAAAAATTCTGGTATATGTGAGTTTCTTCTAAAACGTTTCTACATAAGTTCTGTCCCTATTGTTTCTACCTCATACTTAACTCTTCTTGGAGAGAACAAACCAGAAGGCATTCTAGAATGCCTTTATACCAGTCAGAAGTAACAGAAGGGAATCCAAGTGCTATACAGATGCCCCAGAACTCTATTCTGTTCCTTCTTCCTCCCTCGTACCCTGTCCCTAAGAGTAGTTCTCATCTTGTAGCTGAGTTTATCATTTCCAGCATTCCTAAATCACTTTACAAACATCACATTCTTTCATTAGTAAGCCTTAGAGTACTGTAGTCAGGTAAGTATATTCATTTATTTGAGTAAAGAAGATTTTAAAAATTACGTTATTGTGGTTCTGTTGCTTGTCTTAGAAAACAATAATACAGGAAACTAAATCATCACAGCTTTAGAAATTATCTAACATTTAGATCAGGCCACTGCCACAGATGTGTGATTCACACATCGCTGTTACCTTACATTTTTAGCTGAATGAAAACATCCCATGTGTCAGCTCCTTTCTATACTTTTTCTCCCAATGTAGAAGCATAGTGAAGTTATTTTTGGTTTGTGAGATACTTGACCATTGTGATACTGCTCTTTGATATATATTATCAATATTTAGCACTTGTTGAAGTAGGTTTTAATTTGGTCTTCCTTTTGTTATTTTAATCTTTCTAAGAACAATGAATTTTTCAGAACAAAATAATCTAGTAAGGTTTTTTCTCCCATCTTTTCTACAGAGAATCCCTTTTTGTCAACCTAATGAAGCATTCAAACAAGTCATATGACTCTTTTCAAGATGAACTTGAAGATTATATTAAAGTACAGAAAGCCAGAGGCTTAGAGCCAAAGACGTGTTTCAGAAGGATGAGAGGGGACTATTTGGAAAGCTGTGGGTACAGAGAGGAGTTTGATTCCAGTCCCAGATATAGGATGTTTGATCAAAGACTCCCATCGGGAACCAACCATAGGTACCCACGATCCTTCAGTAGTTCACAGACAGAAGACCGCTTGCCCCAGTGGTTACCAGCTCATGGAAAGCTGAGATTAGACTCTCTGAGCTACTGTCAATTTACCAGGGATGGCTTCTCAGAAAAACCAGTCCCCCTGAACCTTAGTCAACAAGAATACAACTGTGGCTCATATAGTGTAGAATCTGTAGTTCACAAGCACCTCTACTCAGGACACAGTGCCATTGATCCTCAAGCCAGTCATAGACAAATGCACCAGAAGAGGAAAAGACATCTAGAGGAGAGCAGAGAAAAAGGAGAAGAACGGCCCAAACACGAGAGGAAAAGGAGTTCAGAGGAAATGGATTTAAACAAACACAGAAGCATCCAAAGAAAGAAAACAAAGGCAGAAACAGAAACTGTACAGGACAGTACAGAAAAGCTTAAGAATCGAAAAGAGAGAAAAAGCCGAGATGTAGTCTCTAAGAAAGAGGACCGTAAGCGTAGAAAGGAAAAAAAGGAACAAGGTGAAGAAAGGACGGAGGAGGAGATGCTTTGGGACCAGTCTATCCTTGGATTTTGAAGCTCCTTAGTCAGTTCTCCTGAGGCTCAACTGAAATAACATGCAAGGAGCTTGGTTATGTGCATTCATGTTCATATCACTTTCCTATGTGGACAGAAGTTTCGACTTCTAATGACGTGAACATGAGGAATTTAGTGTGATTGCTTTCCAACATGGAGATTACTTTCCTATTTTCTAAAAGCTTTATTAATTTTTCTTACATATGATAGAATTTCCCTTTAAGAGAGTGGCTCTGCTTTGATTCACCAAATTGCAGTGGTAGTGGAATTATTTTCCTGTGGGAGATCATTTATTTAAAATTGGAGGATTAACAGACTTTGCAGAATCTGTTTCTTGGTTGGGTTTGTTTTAGTTTTGAGTCACATATTTTTATGCTCACTGGATTTCTCTATGAAGCAATTTAGATACCCTTTTTTAGATCTAACTTGCAGTGTATTTTCTGGGTTGGAAAGTGAAATACATTATAATAATCTTATCTTACACATAGTTTTAAAAGTTTCAGAGTCTTCACACAAAATCAGTTTATATTCTGAAAATGTTTATAATAAAGTATTTTAACTTCTGGATGTTGTGTTGTGTCAGTGCTCTGTTGTAGTGATTTTCTTTTAGAAGTGGAAAAGAATAACCACACTATAATAAAGAGGAAAGATTTTGGAGGTAGAATACACTAAAAAGTTTTAAAAATTCCTTAACTACTGTATCAGACTTACTCATTTTATAATAAAAATCTATGGTTCGCCATAATTTTTCCAAATAATTGAAACTAATTATTTTTCTTTAAAAAAAAAAAAGAATGTTACTCTATTCTTGGCAATGCTGTACAAATAGTAAGACACCAAAGTTCCATGATTTCTTCAGAATGACTCAAATCAACAGTTAGCATCATACAACTGAACACTTAATTGAGACTAAATACAACATGGCAGCTCCTTTAAAACATTTTAATCATAGATATTGAGCTAAAGAAGACTATAAATATGTGGTATTGATCATATTGAGGAAGCCACTCTGGCTAGCACAATTTTTGAATCAGGACAGAAGCCTTTTGTCCTAAAATGTCCCCTGTTCTCCAGCCCCATTCCATATTGAAACACAATATGTAAAATGAAGTTGAGCCTTCATTTACGCTGCTGTCAAATATCGTGGGTGCACAGGACAGCCTCCACTACAAAGAAACTGAACCAAAATAGCAGAGGTGGAGAAACTCTGGTTAAAAGTTGGGAAGATGTATCATGTTAAAAACAAAACAAAAAAAAATATAAATTCAAAGGACAAGATAAGATTATCCTTCATTCAACTCTGCAAGTAATGAAAAGGACAGGAAAAAGAAGTCTAAATACCACAGAGAAATGCAAAGAAGTACAAAGCAATTTAGTTGTCCCTGCTCCCCAAGCCAGGGGGAAGGAGAACCAAAGATCACAAGTGTAAGGTAAGCCAGAGTGCCAGCCACTCACAGTAACAACAAACCACAGTCCTAACTGCAGGAAAAACAAAAACAAAAACAAACAAACAAAAAAAACCAACTGGTTTTTAGACGCCTTTAAGCTTTTAAGTCCATCAAGAAGATTAGCCTGAAACTGTCCCCTAGACAAGCAAGCTTTAAAGAAGAATTCTATTATGTCGCCCAGCAAAACCTCAAAGTGCTATGCACTGTTTTGAGAAGTGCCCATCAGAAGTCACCCAGGACTGACTGCTCTGAGGATCAGAAAGTAGTGAACCATGACAATTGAGGGTCTCCGTAGATGCAGTGCTCCACTGGAAGGGTGGGAGAAGGTCCCTAAGGGACAACTGTAAATAAGGAGGAATGTCTCTCACAAATCCAATGGGGAATTTGGGTTGTGGGGAAGAGGTGAGCAAGGGAACATGGTCATTAATGGTCCTGTGACAAGAATCAAGACTGGTCACATGGTTTTGGGGGCAGGGATGACTAGGTTGGAGCCTAAGACCAGAGTTGACAAAGGGCTTATATAGTCAAACCTTTTTGGATCCCTAGCTAGCTCCCAAATAATGACATGGAGACTTTTTATTATGAGAGCTTGGCCTTAGCTTAGGCTTGTTCCCATGTAACTTTTTTTTTTTTTAAAGATATCTGTGTTCATGTGTTTTATGTGTATGAGTGCTCTGTCTTCCTGCACACCAGAAGAAGGAATCTGATCCCACTACAGATGGTTATGAGTCATCATATAGTTGCTGGGGATTGAACTCTGGAAGAGCAGTTAAGTGCTCTTAAAACACTGAACAATCTCTTCAGCACCCAAATAGCTCTTATAACTTAACCTATGTTCTGCCACATGGCTCATTACCTCTCCTCCATACTGTATGTCCCATTTCCCTGTGTCTCACTGGCAAATTCTGCCTCTCTTCTTCCCAGAGTTCCTATCTCTCTTCAGAAGTCCCACCTATCCTCTCCTGCTTAGCTACTGGCCATTCAGCTCTTTATTAAACCAATCAGAAGGAGCCTTGGCAGAGACACATCTTCACAGTGTACAAAAAGATTATCCCACAGAAGGCTTGGCTCCCACGAACCCCCTCCATCCAAGAAATTGGTTTGATTACTTCCTCCACTCAGAGGCATTCCAGGGATACACCACCAGTTTGTGTAATGCCACATGTAGATAACAGACTGGGGGCTGCTTGAGTGTGTGCCCTGTTATAGTCTACCCATACTAATAAACCTTGGTCTGGATGAGACAGCTCCTGCTTTCACACTGCCTCCAAATAGAGTTAAAGCTTCCAGAAGTAAATATAACCTTCCTGGGAACATAAGTTCCCTCATTTCACCTGGAGAGAAATACAGGACAGGTTATAGACTGTATGCTACAACCTAGTCCTGCTTGGACTTTGGTGAATCTTTCAACTTAACCCCACCCCGACCTCTCTCTACTCCCCAGGTTGGGTAGGGCCCTCCACAGGGGCTCCACAAAGTCCACCACATCATCCTGGGCTGGGCCTAGGCCCTTCCCCATGTGTCCAGGGCAAGAGTGCATCCCTCCACGTGGGATGGGCTCTCAAAGTCCCTTCTTACACCAGGGAAAAATACTAATCCACCACCAGGGGCCCCCTAGAGTGCAGAGGCCTCCTCATTGACATCCATATTCAGAGGTCAGGATCAGTCCTGTACTGGCCTCCCAGACAGCATCTGGGGTCCATGTGTTCCCCCTTGTTCAGTCCAGCTGTTTCTGTGGGTTTTACCAGCCTGGTACCGACCCCTTTGATCTTCATTCCTCCCTCTCAGCATCTAAGTTCCAGAGTTCAGTTCAGTGTATATCTATGGCTGTCTGCCTCTGCTTCCATCAGCTGCTGGATGAGGGCTCTAAGATGGCATAAAAAAGTAGTTATCAATCTCATTTTAGGGGTAGGGCGTTTAGGTTATCCTCTCCACCATCGTCTGGATATCTCCCTAGTGCCAGATCTCTCCTCGGACCTAAAATGGCTCCCTCTAATATGGTATCTCTCATCCTACTCTCCTCTATTCTCCCCCCAACTCAATATTTCTGCTCCTCCATTTCCTCCTCTCCTGCTCTCATTCTGGCAGCTCCCTCTCCCCTACCCTCATGCTCAGGGTGTAGACAGTGGTGAGGTGTGTCCGGACTCAGGGTGGACCTTCCCGTCTGGGCTGGTCCACTCTGAGGCTCGGGCACCTGCTGAGGCTAGGGTACCCACCACAGAACAGAGGGCAGGGTGCAGACAGGGGTGAGGTGTGTCCAGACTCAGGGTGGGCCTTCCAGTCTGGGCTTGTCCACTCTTGTCCAGGGAAGGATGTTTCAGGCAGAAGCGAGCAGGGGTTGATGGGAGAGGTTGGGAAACAGCAGACTCACCGGAGGCTCGAGCATTTGCTGAGACTAGGGCACCTGCTGCCAGGACAGAGGGCAGGATGTAGATAGGGGTGCTTTTTTTTTTTTTTAAAGATTTTATTTATTATGTATACAACATCTGCTTCCATGTCTATCTGCACACCAGAAGAGGGCACCAGATCTCATTACAGATGGTTGTGAGCCACCATGTGGTTCCTGGGAATTGAACTCAGGACCTCTGGAAGAGCAGCCACTGCTCTTAACCTCTGAGCCATCTCTCCAGCTCGACAGCACTTGTTCTTGAAGAGGACCTGGGTTCAATTTCCAGTACCCACATAGTGACGCACAACAGTCTGTAACTCTAGTCCCAGGAGATCCAATGCTCTTTTCTGACCTCTTCAGGTACCAGGAACACATATAGTGCACAGGGAAAACATACATAAACAATCTAATGAGAAGACAAAGGCTTGCAGCTGATGACCCAGCCCCAAACAAGCATAACTTGAAGGCCCACACCAGACATAACCTTTGCACTGAGAGAGAGAGAAGCACAAATAGCGTGGATACCTACACCTATGAGAATCTTTACAGGTTGCTCATATCATTTCTGACCCTATACATGATGTTGGATGAATGATAAAAGATTTTTTTGTGGGGGGGGGTTGTTGTGGTTTTTGGTTTTTCAAGACAGAGTTTCTTTGTGGCTTTCTGTCCTGAAACTAGCTCTTATAGACCAAGCTGGTCTCAAACTCATAGAGATCTGCCTGACCCTGCCTCCAGGGTGCTGGGATTAAAGGCTTGCGCCACCACCACCCAGATGATAAAAGATTTTTTAAAACAGAACATGGGCGTTGGTGGCGCACGCCTGTAATCCCAGCACTTGGGAGGCAGAGGCAGGTCGATCTCTATGAGTTCAAGGACAGCCTGGTCTCCAGAGCGAGTGCCAGGATAGGCTCCAAAGCTACACAGAGAAACCCTGTCTCGAAAAACAAAAAACAAAAAACAAAAAACAAAACAAAACAAACAAACAAACAAAAGAACATAGATGAGAATAAAGGGTCTCTTGAAGACCTGCCTCCACTTCCTAAATGCTAGAATTATACAGGCATGCTTCACCATACTCAGCTGATCATGTATCTTTATCGGGTTTTGGTAGGTTTAGTATTGGTTTTATAGAATTAATTTAGGGGCAGTGCAGTTCCTTCCCTCTCTGTTTCACAGAATAGTTAATAGAAGCATTCATAGTGGTTCTTCAAAGGCCTGGTAAAATTTAACTCAATCCATCTGGTCCCAAGCTTTCTTTGTTGGGAGACAAAATTATGTCTGTACAGTATTATATCTACCAAAACATGATAAATGATACACACAAAAAGAAAGCTATAGGCCTGGTATGGTGATACTTGCTCTTGATCCCAGCACTCAGTAGGCAGAGTCAGGTAGATCTCAAGCTAGCCTGGTCTATGCAGTGAGTTCTGGGACATCTGGGGCTATGTAGAGAGACCCTGTCTGAGAAAAAGAAAAAAAGCTTTAGAGCACAATTGCTGATGAATATAAATGCAAAAAATAATAATGATGATTACAAATTAAACAGCATTAAAAGATAGACAAGAGCCGGGCATTGGTGCTGCACACTTTAAATCCCAGCACTCGGGAGGCAGAGGCAGGCGGATCTCTGTGAGTTTGAGGCCAGCCTGGTCTGCAAAGCTAGTTCTAGGACAGCTAGGACTATACAGAGAAATCCTGTCTCAAAACAAAAAGATAGACATAATCAAGCTGGTTTTGTTTTGGAAGTGCAAGGATCATTCAATATACACAAATTAGTAAGCATAATTCAGCATATAAATAGAAACAGTAATAAAAAAATTATATGATTGTTTGGGCATGATGGTGCTAACCCCAGGCTTAAGAGGTAGATGAAAAACGATCAGAACTCTGAAGTTTCTCCACCTGCTTCCTGGAGAATGGTTCTAGGGAAAGTCAGAGAGGGTGAAGCCTAGAGACCAGGGGGTTAAGCAGGTATGGCAGTAAATGCAATTGTGCTATGTGGCAAATGAAGGCAAGAGGGTCAGGAGGCTAATGCCAGCTTTGGCTACATAGTTCCAGGCCAGTCTGGGTTACATGAGACATCTCAAAATGGTAGTAAATAGTTGTGTATAATGTTAGTACTGGGGAGGCTAAGGCAGAGGATTGTGAGTTCAAGTCAAACCTAGAACTCACAGCAAGAACACATAATCTCAAAAAGAGAAACTATTCAAAAATAAGTACTGGTATTTTTTAGATTTATTTTTATGGACATTGGTGTTTTGCCTGCATGAAAGTCTCTATGAAGATGTCAGGTCCTCTAGAACTGGAATTACAGACAGTTGTGAGTTGTCATGTGGGTGATGGGACTTGAACCCAGGTCCTCTGGAAGAGCAAACAGTGCTCTTACCCTCTGAGCCATCTCTCCAGTCCATAAGTCTGTTTTTTATGCATCAATATTGAGAGCACTAAGAAAGAAGCCAGGAAAATAATCCTATTCAACATATCCTTTAAAAATAGGAATAAATTTCAAAGGCGTAAATGACCTTTACAATAAAAATTGTAAAATAGGGCTGGTGATATGGCCTAGCAGGTAAGGACACTGGCCACCACATGTGACAACCGGAGTTTGAACCCTAAGGAAGAAGAGAGAAGTTGTCCTCTGGCCTTCCTATGCACACTAGTGCACACACATGCACACACACAAATGTAAAAATAAATTTTAATACAACAATAAAACATTGAAGAAAGAAATTAAAAGGGGCTAAGAGATAACTCAGATGTTGAAATGTGTCCATACTGCTCTTGAAGAGGATCAGAGTCCAGTCCCCAGCTCCCATACAGGGCAACTCACAATCTCCCATAAGTGCAGCCCAAGGGAGGCCAGATACCTCCAGCCTCCTCAGACATGCACTCAAATGCACAGACTCATACACAAAACTAAAAATAAACTTTTTAAATTAAACTAGACAGTGGAAAAGCTTTGTATGTTTATAAATTGGGAGACTTAATTTTGTAAAATAGTCATACTGTTGAAAGATCTACAGATTGAGTGCAGTCCCTACCATAGTATCAAAGGCATTCTTCACAGAACTAGAAAAGTCAATCCTAAAGATTACACATGGAGGCTGGACGTTGGTGGCACACGCCTTTAATCCCAGCACTCGGGAGGCAGAAGCAGGCGGATCTCTGTGAGTTCGAGGCCAGCCTGGACTACAAGAGCTAGTTCCAGGACAGCCTCCAAAGCCACAGAGAAACCCTGTCTTAAAAAAACAAAAAACAAACAAACAAACAAAAAAGATTACACTTGGACACAAAAGACCCTGATGGCCAAAGGACTCTGAGACAAAAATGCAATGCTGCCAGGCCTGTTAGCACACACCTTTAATCTCTTAGCACTTGGGAGGCAGAGACAGACAGATCTGTATGAGTTCAAGGACAACCTAATCTACAAAGTGAATTCCAGGACAGCCAGGGCTACGTAGACAGACTTTGTTTAAAAAAAAAAAAGTACAATGCTGAAACATCACAATACCTCATGTCATACAGGACCATAGTAACAAAAATGCATACTACTGCCTCAGAGATGGAAGCACAGCCCAGTAGAACAGCCTAGAGTATCCAGAAATAGGGCTATGCATCTACAGCCATCTGATTCTTACAAAGTTGCCAAAACACACAGTGAAGAAAACACAGCATCCTTAACACACAGTGCTGGTTAAAACTGCATATTTGTATAAAAAGATAGAAACTAGATCCTTATTTTGCACTCTGTAGAAAAAAACTCAAAATAAATCAAAGGCCTTACTTAATATAAGACCTGAGACTTTGAAAGTATTAGAGGAAAAATATAGGGGAAACACTTCAAGATCTCAGGGGAAGAATTGATTTCATTAGTTTAGGAAATAAAACTTAGAATTGATAAAGAGGACTATATCAAAATTTAAATAATATGCATAAAGAAGGAAGCCATCCATGAAGACAAAAACCTCTAGAATAAGAAAATCTTTGCCAGATATTTGTCCACTAGATAAGTAATGAAATGACCAGAATATTAAAATAATTCTGAATAAGGCATGGTGGCACATGCTTATAATCCCAACGTTTTAAGACTAAGGCAGGGAATTTGAGGCCAGCCTGGTCTATAAGACCTAGTTCCAGGACAGCTAGGTCTACATAGAGAAACCCTGTCTTGAAAAAACAAAGAAAAAAAAAGACTAAGGCAGGAAGATTATGTATCTGGGGTCTTCCTGGATGACCGAGTAAGACCACTCTCAAAATTGTTTTTAAGCAACAAAACAATGAGTGATTTAACCAATAGACAAAAAATTTAAGAAGTACTTTTCAAAAGGAATTCAAACAGACAATAATATGTAATAAAAATACTTGATCTCTTCAGCCATCAGGGAAATGTAAATTAAACTGACAATGAGATTCTATCTAATATTTATCAGAATGGCTATGGTGGGTGTCTGTAGGGGGACTGCACTGGATTATGAGAGCTGTGTTTTTAATCCCTGTATTTAGGAGGTTTGAGGCAGGAGGACTGCTGCAATACCAAGGCCAGCTGTGCTTCATGGTGAGTTCTAGACCATTCCAGGCTTCAGAATTAGACTTGTTTCAGAAACCAGTTGCTGGGGATATGGCTCAGTCGATAAAAGCACTGGCCACCAAGCCTGTTGACCTGAGTTCAATCCCAAGGACTCCCATGGTGGAAGGAGAGATGTGAGCCTTGCAAGTTCCCACAGGCACACTATGCATGCATAGTATATATGCACTAGCATTCACACACAAATAGAATACACTTCCATTTCTAATTTTTAAAGATTTATTTATTTATTTATGTATATGAGTGCTCTATCTGAATATACACCTTTATTCCTGAAGAAGGTATCAGACCCCACTATACCATATAGTTGCTGGGAATTGAACTCAGGAGCTCTGGAAGAGCAGTCAGTGCTCTTAACCGCTGAGCCATCTCTCCAGCCCCCCAATTTTACTTTTAATTTCTGAAACTGTATTATTAAAACAGTTTTGTTTTTTTTTTAAATCACACATCAAAATTAACCAGACATGGAGACTACAGCTCATGAACTTTTATACAATTGGAGCAGACATTTTGAACTTCTCTATTTTACACTTCATTATCAAATATATTTTTATACACTTATCCACCACCCAAACCAAAAACAATCACAAAAAAAATCACAGCAGAATTAGAACTAAAAAACAATTACCCTTATATCCTGTTTTGTAAATTGTGTTTATTTCTTGAATTCGGTTGGTGGGGGGAGTTGTTTTTGAGACAGGGTTTTTCTGTGTAGCCATGGCTGTTTTTGAACTCACACTGAAGACCAGGCTGGCCTCAAACTCAGAGATCCACCTGCCTTTGCTTCCTGAGTGCTGGATTTAATACATGGGCCACCACTGCCTGGTCAGTATTTTTTTAAGAAACCCAAACGAGGATAACCTGAAAATCCAAGAAGGAAAGGGGTGGGTGGAGAGCACAAGTGGGGGCGGAGGGGGTAGGGAGTTACTGCCATGCAGGGTCAGTGTAAGACCCCCGGAGGCTCAGGCCCCCAGGATGTCAGCTCAGGATCTTGACGACCCCAAACACCAGGTGGAGGCAGAAACTTGATGCAAACTGCATGAGGCTTTATTGTGGCTGTTTAACGAGCTAACCCCATGTTAGCTCGGGCCTTTCACCCATCCACCATGGCGGATGGCTAGCAAAGACGCTGCGAAGCCACTGCATAGAGATCTTATAAGGCAGCGTAAGGGGAGTGTCTAGGGGTACTCACAGCTCAGGATTGGTGTGTCTCCAGGCTTGGAGGGTTTGCCTTGTGTTGGTTGGCCAACTGGTTGTTATGGCTCATAGGCCCTCCCAGGGTGGTTGCTCTGCTCTGCACATCATTGCTGTGCGCTTGTCCCTAAAGCATACCCAGAGCTGTAAAGCATAGCGCCGCCAGATAACTTCTAATTGGTTCCTTGCCAACGAGGCAGGCATCTGACCTCCCAATGACCAAGACAAGGTCAGGCAAGCATGTGTTACTGTCATGGCTGCCAAAAGGGGCAGGCATCTGACCTCCTAGTGACCAAGACAAGGTCAGGCAAGCATGTGTTACTGTCATGGTTGCCAAAAGGGGCAGGCGTCTGACCTCCTAGTGACCAAGACAAGGTCAGGCAAGTATGTGTTCGACTGTATGGCTGCCGAAATGGGGAGCTGGTCCCTTCAACAGCAGCCAGGGACCAGAGACATGGGTTATGAGTGAATTCGTGGAGGACAGAGGAACTCTGAAGCAGAGTTCATTAGCTATTCTGTGGTAGAGCCACAGTGGGCAAAGATACTGGAACAGTTGCAGTTGGAATTTACTGTGGCTAGCGGTAGTCTAGCCCCAAGGCAATGACAGTCTTGCCCTGTGTCAGAAATGCCAAGCATGGCCGCCCACCCACCCTACACTGGCATCTGCATTTGCAACTAGGGTTTGAGAGGATTAACTCTTTTGACAAGGTTATGATCTTGCCTGAAGACCGAGGTGACTTTGCCCTGAGCATAGCCTTGTTTCGAGGTCAGAGTGTCTCAGAACAGCCATCCCCAGGATGGCATCCACAATAGGACTGAATCAGATATACACATAAATGCAATGTCACCATGATGCCACTAGATTCTATAATTGTTAGACGTTAACATCCAAAAGATGAATAGGAAAAAATTAGCCCTGTAAGATTGGTTGCTGAACTTGACAATATTTTTTTAAGTACAGCACTAAGGATTGTAGCTTGTAAGCATGCTTGCTTGGCTGGCTAGTTCTGGGTTCCATCCCTAATGCCACAGAAATCCACAGACCAGTAATCCCAACACCCAAGAAGTGGAGCCAGAAAGATCCGGAAGTAAATCAAGGTCTTCTCCGGACAAAATTTGAAGTCAACCAATGTTATGAAACTGTCTCAAAAAGGAGAAAGATGAGTTGTTCGGTGGGGGTGCGGTATGCTAAAAATTGGATATTTTATGTACTTTTAAAAGATAAGCTCAATGGAAGAGACCTGTAAGTATGGGGATTATATTTTATCAAAATATTTTATAAATAAAGACAGAATTTGAACTTGGAAAAAAAAAAGCAGCTAGGCAGCGGTGACACACGCCTTTAATCCCAGCACTCCAGAGGCAGAGGCAGTCTGTGAATGCGAGACAAGCCTGGTCTACAGAGTGAGTTCCAGGACAGGTTCCAAAGCTATACAGAGACTCAGTTTGCAGGGGCTGGGGCGGGGGGGGGGGTGGGGGGGGATAAACTCCAGACAGGATTGACTAGTGCTGATCTGGCTACATTTTGGTTTTTCCATTCAAGGCAGTGAACTCAAGTGAGGGTAAGGTGTAAGATTGGATTTATTTCCCCTGTGATCTAGAACTTCAGGTGGAGAAGGCAGAAAGCACCAGAACCCAAAACAAAGGAAGGGGCGTGACCTCCTACTTCCGGCTCCCAGGCATCCAGTCCAGGAGAGCACAGCAGCTGCTCTCTTCAGGAGCTCACTGTAACTCGCCACCCGTGTGAAGCCCTTTCTGCAGATTCTAGCCAGGTAGACATTGGTGCTCTGTGGTACCCACAGGTCTTCTGCGTTGGTGATCCCTAAGGCTCGCAAGGCCAGAAATCCATTTCTGAGTGGCCGTTTTTTTCTCAGTAAACTATGCAAGGTGATGGTTCCGGATAAGAACTGACCCAAACGTATGTCTCGTTCATTCTGATGCTTGGTGGCATTCTGGAGCATTAGTAAGGACCATGGCTCAGGTACAAGAAGGGGACGCTGGGACTGGAAGGGGGGGGCTCCATGGATCTGGGGGTCCTAGTGGACCTCAACACATTGGGAGAGGCCAGGGCCGGTCTTCGCTGGTTTCTTTGTGAAGCACCTAGTTGCTGCCAGGCACAACTGGCTAGGGTGAGGAAACTGGTGGCTACAGAATCTCTGCTCATAAGGACCTTGAGTGGACGTATGGGAAGTTGGAACACATGTGACCTGAAAGTGTGTTGGTTCTTGCTGCCCTGTGTGGACCAGGTGAGCCAAGTGCCGACAGCAGCAGAATGGGGCCGGGTAGAAAGGGAAAGAGTTGGAATCAGCTGTTCGTGACTGCAGCCCAGGCTGAACTAGGACTCACAAGCTAGGCTATCTTTAAACTCAAAATCCTGCCTCAGCTTCCCTGGTGCTGGGGTTACAGGCATGCGCCATCATACCCCATATCGGAATCGACAATTAAGCTTGCACATGGGGAAACTTACGGAATGATAATGCAAGGGATAGGAGAGGGATGTTGTGGAGGTCATCAAAGCATTCCAACCAAGCTCCTGGTAATGATTAATATTCTGCTGTGCTTGCTTAGAGACTTGGAGCACAGAGGCCCCGAGACCAGTGGGCTTGTGTGTGCCCTTCCGGCAGAGACGGTGTGTTTGCAAGGCCAGAGCAAGAGGAAAATTGTCCTGAGGATGCAGGGACCCCAGGCCTGTGGGAGACCACCTGAGCTTCCCTCTGAAGGAGGGAAACCTGCGAGCAAATAAAAGGAAACTAAAAGGATTGTTCCGAGTGTGGGTTTGGAAACAGACTCAGGAGCCCAAGTAAGAGTGTCCCCAATCCAGAAGCGATATATGGCAGTTTGACCCTGGAAGGAGCATTTTAGATACTGAAAGTGGAGCCAGGGCTAGGGGTATAACACAATTGATAGTGTTTGTCTAGCATGCACGGAGCTCCAGCCCTGCATAAAACTGGGTGTGGTGGGGCATGCCTGTCATTCCAGTGCTCTGGGGGTAGAGGCAGGAGGAAGGTCACCAAGTAGTTCAAAGCCAGCTTTGGATAGATGAAGCCCTGTCTCAAAAGGAAAAGGGAAAGCCAGCTGCCTTGAGGTGGGGAAGGAGCAAAGAGCAGAAGATAACCTCTCACTGGGTAAGGACAGAAGGGTGTTGGTGACGAGGGAGCACCCTGACAAATGAGATTTCCTTGTGAGCACCACCTGGAGTCTCCTGCTTCTAGGAAGAACTCTGAGCAGAAGGAAATGTTTGGTCTCAACATGGCGTTTTCTTCCTTTCCCTCCTTCTTTTTCTCAACTAAGTATTTCTTAAGCTTTTTTTCTTTCGATTGTACAAATAGTAGTATTCACTTTGTAATACAAGAAAAATAGGAAGCAGGGAAGGACAGTCTAGTCATCTTGACTAGGCAAGCACTGGGGGTAGGAATTCTGGGAACCCCAGTTCATGTTTCATGACCAGAGAGAGGAAACCTGGATCCTAAACAGGGTGAAAATGATGAATAAGTAGAGACTCAAAGTGAGCAGCCTGAGATCTTAGTAAGTATCATTTAAACCAAGGAGAAACATGTTTTGTTGTTGTTAGGGTTTTGTTTTTTTCTTTTTTTGTTTTTGTTTTTTTTTTTTTTTTTTTTTGAGACGGGGTTTCTCTGTAGCTTTGGAGGCCGTCCTGGAACTCTACCTGTGGACCAGGCTGGCCTCAAACTCACAGAGATCCGACTGCCTCTGCCTCCTGAGTGTTGGGATTAAAGGCGTGCGCCACCAACGCCCAGCTGGGTTTTGTTTTTCAAGACAAGGTTTCTGTAGCTTTGGAGCCTGCTCTGGAACTCTCTGTAGACCAGGCTGGCCTCCAACTCAGAGATCCACCTGATTCTGCCTCTTCCCCAGTGCTAGGATTGAAGGCGTGGGCCACCAACCCCCATCAAAAACATGGGGGTTTTGGCTGACAATGACACAGATGAATCTTAAATCAATTCTGTTATTGCTTCTTGGAAAATGGCTTGTAGGTGGGTCAAAGTAGAAGAATAAAGACTAGGACTGGATGGGTCTCGTCACACAAACCTGTAATCCCATGATTGAGGTGGAGGTAAAGTGACCTAGTCCAAGCCCAATTTTAAAAGGGATGTGCTGGTGACATGGCTCGGTGAGTAAAGGCTCTCACTGCCAAGACTGATGGGATGGCCTGAGTTTGGTCCTACATGGCAGAAGGATAGAACCAACCACCTCCCACCCCACTTCACCCCGCCTCTGACCATTCATGTCTCACAGAATATGTACCCCCCATTTATATACATGCCCACACAAAAAATGAATGCAATAAAAAAAAAAAAAAACTTGAGGGGTTCAATTACAGATTTTCAAAATGGAGGGCACTAGGTAAACTCCTTGGATGCTGGGTAGGCAGACAGGCCAGACTTTGTGAAGCTTGGGTGTCTTTATTTCTGCCAATGTCTAAGTCCTAGTTAAAGAAGGTCATTAGTAGGAAAGAAGTAGGCATAGTCATTCCACCCTGTGTCACCGACCCTGATCTCCTCTCATCCACTTCCCAATAAAACAGCCTGGCTGGGGAGTGGTGGTGCACACCTTTAATCCTGGTGTTTGGGGGCAGAGGCAGACTGATCTACAGAGTGAGTTCCAGGATAGCTAGGACTATTTCACAGAGAAATCCTGTCTTGAAAAAACCTAAACAAAAGAACAGCCCTGCCTTTCCTGTTATCAGACCTGCCTCACCTGGGGCGTGCTAGAGATTAAATATGGCCATCCCACATTCTCCTGAATGATATCCCCATCCATTGTTTTGGTTTTGGGGTGGGGTCAAAGATTATGTATTATCCAAACTTCAAACAATACTGGAAGCTCTGGTGTGTGCTCAAGGCCAAGCCTAGTACAGCTCAAAGAACCCCAGCAAATACTTCATATGCAGGAACACACTATAAACACCAGCTTGACTCACCACAGACCCTTCCACAGGAGGAGCTGAGGTATTGAAAACAAGACAGTCCAGTAGGGTGATGCATGAGTACATGACTGTGTGGCTCCTAAGTCACCTATTGTGTGACCTGCTCAAAGAGACTCAGACTAGGATCAGGAAGTGAAACCCAGCCACACCAGTGCCCTGTGGGTAGGCACTGTCTTTTCTCCCTGGAATCTTTCTTCCGAGCACCAGGGTGCTGACCACCTTCCAATAACTGACCAAGGGTTTTCACTGTCAACAGTTCACTCTTCATCTTTCCATAGGAGGAAACGACCCAAAGCCAATGAAAATCATTTCACCTCAACCAAATCTGAACTCAATTTCAGTCCCTCCACAGAAAAAATAAAACCCAAGGCTGGGGATGCAGCTCAGCTGGTGGTGAGCACCGGCCCTGGGTTTGCCCTCCAGTACCACACAAACCCGAGCAGGTGGTGCACCCACATAGCTTCAGGGCTTAAGAGGTAGAGGCTGGAAGATCAGAAGTTCAAGGTCATCCTTTCGTACAGAGTGTTCCAGGCCAGCCTGGGCTACATGAGACCCTTTCTCACAAAAAAGGGAGGGAGGACAGGGAAGACCAGTGGAAAGGGAGACGGACTTAAGTCCCTAGTGGGATCTCCAGCTTCTGCATCTGCTTTAGACTTAGGGTGTCAGGCCTTCCCAAGAATGGGGGCCTTGGCCCCAGAGCCTGCCTCCTGGGTATGAACCCTATATCCATGGCAAACTCTGTATTCAGAACACTGCTGCTTCATTAGCCAGACCTAAAAACCACAAATAACCTAAATTTAGAGAGTTGGTTAGAAATAAAATCACATTCCAAAGCTGTTCCAGCATACCAGGCAGCTCTCTTAATTATTGCATTCATTATGAAATAGAAACAGGAAATGGATCTTAACAGAGCTGTGCATTGCTTATCAATGAGGGTGATATATTGAGAAATGTTAGGTGACCTCTAACAAAGACATCTGTGTGTTCCAGCCACACAGTCTTTTTGTTTTGTTTTGCTTTAAAGAGACTTTCATTTCAAAAAAGTTTATTATATCTTTAGTGTGTGTGTGTGTGTGTGTGTGTGTGTGTGTGTGTGTGTGTGTGCTTGCACACATGCCACAGGGCATGTGAAGTCCAGAGGACAATTTGTAGGTCCCAGGTCATCAGCAAGTGCCTTTGCCTGCTGATTCATCTCACTGAGCAGTAATACAATCTTAAGGGACCACCATTGTATATATGAATTCTGTCCTTGACTAAAATGTTACGTAGCCCGTGACTATATATTTCTTAGAAGAAGGAGACTAAATCTCAAGCCAGCATGACAAATCTGATTTCACACTTAGTGAGTTGTATTTATAATTCTACTTATAATAGGACAATTAGCCCAGAAGGGTAGAATAGCAGGGATTAGATTGTATAATAGGTACTGCCACCACAACAGCTTTTTGTTAGAACAGTTACCTTAGCTAAATGGAAAGAAAACCATACAGTAAAAATTAAGTCAAGTTTTCAGAAGAGGCCACTAGTGACCCATTAGATGTTGCTGGTCTTAATTCTAGTACATGTTTTAAAAAAAGAAAAAAAAACAACACAGGCACGGCAGCCTTCTTCAGCGCCAGGCAACAAAAGCTGCTGCGAGCGCAAGCAGCCGTTATTTCTCCATGTCGCTGTCTTCCAGGCTCCGGCTGGTGGTCGGAATGGCCCAAGGAAATCAAAGAGAACTTGCCCACCAGAAAAATATGAAAAATAAAAAAAAACCAGGAAATTAGCAAGGAGAAAGAAAAGAGGATAGCTTGACTACCTCTCAGAGAAAGCAGAGGGACTCTGAGATCATCAACAAAAGCAGAAGACAGCCAGTGAGGAGACATCTATGCAGACAAAAGAAAAATGATGACTTGAGCCAATGGGTTATAACTTATCCTTATAAACTGTCCATTTAAAACTTTACTTTTCAGTCTTACTTAAGAATAAAGTACTGAGCATGCATGTAAAGAAAAGAGAAAAGAAAAGAAAAGAAAAGAGAAGAAAGGAAAAGAAAAGAAAAAACCCACGGTCTCATTATGTAGCATTGGCCGGCCTGGAATTTGCTGTGTGGGTCAGGTTGACCTCAAATTCATGAAGATCACTTGCCTCTGCCTCCCAAGTCCTAGGACTAATGAATGGCCTGCAACAACAAACACAGCTTGATTTCAACTTAGTTTGGTTGCATGGTAGTCTCTTTTTGTTTTCCTCTTTAAATGTCTTAATCTTATACATGGAATAGTACCTGAGTTTTTAAAGATTTGTTTTTATTTTGTGTATGTAAGCTTGCTTGAGTGCCTGTCTATGTACCATCTGTGAGCAGTGCCTGCAGAGGCCAAAAAAGGGCATAGAATTCCCTGGAACTAGAGTTACAGATGGTGGTGTGATAACCTGTGGGTGCTGGGAACCAAACAGTCCTCTGTAAAAGAAGCCAGCTCTTTCAATTGCTGAACCATCTCTTTAGCCCAAACTACCTGATTTAAACCTGTCACCGCCATTGATAACCCTTCTACCCATTAATAAATGTTACCCCTGAGCACTGGTAATGGCTCAGTCAAAAGAGGAGGACCCAAGTCTATCTCCAGCACCCACATGAAAAGTGTAGCCCAGTGCTGAGGAGGAGAAGACAGAAAATCCATGGGGATCACTGGCCAGTCATCCCACCCAAAAGGGCAAGCAAGCCCTGGGTCCCATCGAGAGACCCTGTCTCAAAAAATAAGGCTTCTGAGGAATAACACCTGGGCTTAGCCTCTAGCCTGAGCACACATATGCAGCAGCACACAAATGAATGCCCACTCAAGTAAGTGGTCTATTCCTCTGTATAGATCCTAACATTTACAGTGAGTTTAGACTCGTTTCCCACTAGCTATGACACGTGTTTGTAATCCCAGCTCTTTGGAGGCAGAGATAGAAGGAACACAAGTTCAAAGCCAGCCTGTTCTACTGAGTGAGTTCTAGGCCAGCTAAGGCTATTCAGTAAGACCAAGTCACCACATTGAAAAAGAAAAAAGCAGGCTAGAGAAATGGCTCAACAGTTAAGAGGATGTGCTGCTCTAGGAGAGGACCCGAGTTTGGTTCCCAGCACCTCCATAAGGAGGCTCACAGCCACCTGTCAGCCCCAGGAGCATCGGACACCATTGATCTGTGGACACTGTGTACAAATCCTTATGCATGTACACATAATTAAAAATTTTAAACTAAACAAACAAGAGCAATCATTTTCCTCCTCCATTATACTTTCCCATCCCAGTATGTCAAAAGTACCCATGTCCAACATTAGTGACTATTCGCTATGGACTGTATAATCTGTACACAACACTCTCCCTCAGGACAGAGAAAATGTCTTTAGCAGAATGATGCATTAACAGATGGTCTTCTCCCATTTTTTCTAGAGAAATCCATTCATCGTCAGTGTAATGGAAAAGCCTCAGACCAATGACTCTTTTCAATGTGAGCTTGAAGATTTCATTAGAAAGCAGAAAGCCAGGGGATTAAATCCAAGGGTCTACTTCAGAAATAAGGCAGAGAACTCTGTTCACCAAGAAAGAGACCATGTCAGCTCTGGAGCTCCAATGTTCTCATTCAGAGAGCACCCCAGACCCTCTTATGAAGGGCTGGCAGGGGAAAACCTGGCACCTCACAGCAGACCAAGACTGGAATATCTCAGGCATCAGAACCAGCCAGTCAATCAAGACAGAAAGGAAAAGACATGGCACCAGGAGCAGGGAGGAGGCACCAATGCAGAGCCAGGGATGGCGGAAAGGAAACACCACAGAGAGAGGGGTTCACTCAAAGACAGGAGCCTTAGCAGAAAGAAGGCCTCAGCAGATCCACTGGGCACAGAGAAGTCCAAGCACAGAAAGGGGACCAGCCATGATAGACGGGACACCACCAGAGGCAGACACCATTCCCACAGAAAGAAGAAGGAACCAGAGGAGAGGGATTTGTGGGATGAAGCTATCTTGGGCAGTTGCTACTGATGTTTGGGCATTTGGGGGTCCCAAAGTCAATGACTTGGTTCTGTTGGTAAGGATGGATTAAATGACCTCGCAGCAATAGATGTCAGTCTTCCAACGTGGTCCATTTGCTCTACTTGTATAGAAATTGTGAGTCTGCATGGGAACCCTCTTCTGGTACTGGTAGAGACAGGTCTTTTAGTGCCCAAGGCCCTTGAGCTGAGCTGACAGATCCAGGAACTTTAAGTGCCAGAGGCTGTAGAAGCCAGTCAATCAAGGCAGCTCTAGGTACTAAGCTGGAGATGTTTTAACCACAGAAGCCTTAGCACTTGGCAGCTGTCTTTGGTTCCGAGCAGCAGGTAGCAGAAGTGGGTAGTAGCTGCCAGCTCCCCAGCAGTCTTGTGTGTTGGAACACTCAGTTCCTGTAACAGGCCTGGGCTACAGCTCTGGAGCCTGGGACATTAGACATCTTACGTCTCCCTGAAACTCTTCTATAGTCAGGGCCCACTTTCCTTTCTCTGGCTCATTGTCTCCAAGGACCTACACTTCCTATTGTTTCTGCCTCTGGCCACTCTGGAAATTCCAGCCATTTTCTTACCATTGTTGCTACCATGGAAGCCACTGGGGGAGTAACTGCTTCCACCTTTGCCATTGCTGCCATTCTGAAGCTGCTCCTGCCATCCACTCCTGACTGTCTCTATTCAGCCCTGCTACTAATGACGAAGCTCAAGAGAAGACAAAAGGATTGCGATCTGCTCCAGTCAAGCCCCCTGTCTTCCCAGTGCCGATGATTTCATTCATGGCTTTGGGCCTGCTAGGCAAGAGCTCTCTCAACTCATCCCCAGTCACAAGCCTTCTGATGGGCCATCAAGGGAAGCGCCCTGCCACACATAGGTTTCATAACACTGGCTACAGGATTACCTAGCCTTCACCAAGGTGTCTGATGAGCAGGTGTGCATGTACTGTGTGAAATGGCCATGGCAAGAATAGCTGGGTTTAAAGCCATTCACAGCCATGCCCAACCAAGAGAGAACTGTTTTTGTTCAAGATACAAGAGCCAGATGCTAGAAACAAGAAAAACTGATGGTTGTATTTGCAGAAACATTTAGAGTTTGTGTAAAGCAGATTTTTGCTATAAAGTCTATAAAAATTAGAATCTTGAAAATAAGCATTAAATAAACACACAGAATACATGGAGTATCTGATAGGAGAGAGCTCAGGAGATAGGAATGGGTGCGTAGAGGATAGTAAAGAGTAGACTAACCTTTATGGGACTGGCAAGAGGGCTCAGGGGGTAAAGGTGCCTGCCACCAAGCCTGGTTTACAGAGTTTGATCCTTGGGACCCACAATGTAAAAAGGAGAGAGCCAACTCCTGCAATGTGCTGTTTGTATTTATTCTATTTTTATTTTATTTAGGATATTACCAGGAGATATGTAAAGGCAAGAAAGACGGAGGAAACCATTTTTGTCACTATGTTAGTGTCCTTACCTGAATTATTAAATTATTGGCTCTTAAAACAGGGCCTTACATACTAGTCTGGTTTTACCACTTGGCCTTTTAGTCTCTTCCAGTAGATGGCACTAGAAGGTCACTGTAGAGTAGAAACAAGCCAGGGGGCCTTTCCTCCCCTTTTCCTGGCTTGCCCTTTTGTTGGTAACAAAAATGGGGAGGCATTGGGGAGCATATCCTACCTGTGGCCTATACACCTCGGCAAATGTCTCTGTTGGTGGACTCTGGCCCAGTTCTAGCTGCAAAGTCTAAATCTCAGTGGTTTGGAGAGGGATCTCACCTCGCCACCCCCAACCCCCCCAATGCTCCACCCCCCCGCCAGTTGCCAGTTGTACCTCCTCAGCTCCACCCATGGAGCCCCACGCCCATCAACTACCATCTGCAGGTCACAGTTAGCCACCTGCTTGGTGCTTTTGAGCTGACAGTGGTTCTCACATTTGGATCCTAACTACACAAACTGGAGATGTCTTAATTGAATTGTTTTTCAAAGCATGTACTTGTGGGCCTGGCAGTGGCTCAGTGGGTAAAGGCATTTGTTGCTAAGTCTAATGATCTGAGTTCAAATCCCCAGGTCCCTTATAAAATCAGGTGCAGAAGTATGTGTCTGTAATCCCAGAACTCCTGTGAGACAGGAGGTAGAGACAGAATTTTAAGAAACTTGCAGACCAGCTAGGCTGGCATCTGCAGCAATGAACCTAAGAGACCCTGTGCTGAGGTACAAATAGATACCTGAGACGGTCCTCTGACCTCCACACACTGCTGTGGCACAAACATGGCTCCCACAAGTTGTATACACACACTTTAAAAAAAAAAAATCTGAATAGTGGCAATGTGGTTATTTGCTCAAAATAAAACCCTTGAGCCATACAGTTGTGATTTGGGCTACCACATGTGACAAAATTCACTTGTTAGGGTAAATATTATTAGAACTTTTTAATGTTTTGTTTTTTAGAGAGAGGGTTTCTCTGTGGCTTTGGAGACTGTCCTGGAACTAGCTCTTGTAGACCAGGCTGGTCTCAAACTCCCAGAGATCCGCCTGCCCCTGCCTTCCGAGTGCTGGGATTAAAGGTGTGCACCACCACCGCCCGGCTGAGAACTTTTTAATGTAAGGTGAATTGTTTTCTCTCATATCCTGGCTGCAGTTTCCCCTCCCCCCAAGTTCCCTTCTCCCTCAGGTTCACCTTTCCTTTGCCTCCTCTCAGAAAAGAGCAGGCCTCCCAGGGACATCAACCAAACATGTCATAACGAGCTACAATAGACCAGGCACATACCATCACATCAAGCCTGTAAGATGCAGCCTCGTATGAGGAAAAGAGTCCCACAAGCAGGCAAAAGTCAGAGACAGCCGCTGCTCCCGTTGTTGGAACTTCCACAGGAACACCAAGCTACACAGCCATAACTTGAATGCTGAGGACCTCGGTCAGACCCATACAGGCTCTCTGATATCTTCAAGCCCCCTCAAGTCCCTGTCGATTGATTCTGTGGGCCATGTTCTCATGATGTCCCTGGCCCATTGTCTTCCTCCAATCCTTCCATCGAACTCCCTGAGCCCTGCCTAATGTTTGCGGGACTCTGTGTCTGCTCCCATCAGTTGCTGGATGAAGTCTCTTTGGTTTCTCTGATGAGGATTCTGCTAGGCTCATGGTCCCAGAACACTCTGCAGGTAGGACAAGCTGTAAGTGGAAGGTTTTGTGACTGTTGGTAACCCAATCCTTCTACTTGAGGCCTCACCTGGTTACAGAAGATGGCTGATTCAGGCTCTGTGTCCCCCCATTACTAGGAGTCTTTGCTAGGGTTACTCTTATAAATTCCATGGAGTTTCCCTTGCACTAGGTTTCCACCTCACCCCCCAAATACCCCCAATTCCAGTTATTTCTCCCAATATTTTCTCTCCACACCCCCCATCCCTCCTGTTCCCTTACACACATTCATTTTGAGATACTAAATTCCAGTTATAGGTCTGGCCACTGAGATACAACAGTGAATGGGATAAACACCAATATGGAAAGAAGAAAGAAGGAAGAATTATGGAGGGAGGATTGATAGGTAAATTGGAGCTCGATTCTAAACATCTATTGGAAGGAGCAGGTAACATCTGTCACCCCTGGACCCATCTACTAAATGGCAGTATCCCTCTCAGCTTCCATAATAAGACAATCAACACGGTCCATCTTAACATAGGACTTAAATCCTCTGAGGGCTCCTGCTCACACCCAAAGTTCCATCCTTCTGTGCATGTGTGAAAAAAACAATGTTTCACATGTGAAAAAAATGTCTCAGGCTGACCTTGGATTCAGATTTCTCCTGCCTCTGCCTCAAGTGCTGGAACTAAAGGTGTGTGCCACCACCACCCAACATCCCTTTTAAGTTCTTTAAAGAAAACTTGACAATTTCCCAAATGACTCTTGTGAAGAACTGAAAGTACCCAGGGGTTGTGCATATTTCTGTGTGTAGATAAAATGAAAAGGAAGAACATGAGGAAAAGTTGAATACTTATATCCTGAGTCCTGTGATTAAAGATGGGTGCCAACTCCAGCTGGTGTGAAGAAACATTTCTACATTGTGTCCCTGTAGACAACCCAGCATGATAGAGAAAACTGTTGATCACATCTCCTTATGTGAAGCCTGGGTGCCTGGGAGTATGGTATTAGATTTCCTTTTTAAATTAGTTTTAGTTTTGTTTATTTTTCAAGATGGTTTCTCTGTGTAGCTTTGGTGGTCTTGGAACTTGCTCTGGAGACCAGGCTGGCCTCAAACTCACAGAGATCCACCTGCCTCTGCCTCCCTAGTGCTGGGATTAAAGGGATGCAACCCCACTTCTGGGAAAATGGTACATTTCTTTCTGAGATGAATTTGCTTATGTTTTTATTATTTAAGCGTTTCTTTTCAAAGAGTTATTGTGGTTAATCTTGGCTGTCAGCTTGGCTGAACTGAGAGGTGATTCATCAGTGAAGCACAGCCCTAAGTGTCTGTCAGTAGTTCCTGGAGAGGCTTGTCTCATGAGTACTCTGACCTAAGGGAGGGTTCCATCCATTGGTGGACTGAGACCCCTGAGAATGCACCCTTCCTGTCAACTGCTCTACTCTGCTTCTGGCCTTCCGAGATGTGAGCTGTTCCACTCCACCATGATGGACTAAGACTTCTCAAACTGTAAACAATTCCTCCTGGCCAGTGACATGGCTTAGCAGGTAAAGGTGCTTGCCACCAAACCTGACTATTTGAACTTGATCCTTGAGGTCACAAAGTGGAAGGAGAGAAATAACTACTGCAAGTTGTACTTTGACATGTGGTATGCATGTCTCACCAAAGTAAATAAATATAACAGCAAAACAGAAATTGATAGCCTTCTTCCCAGGTATTGGTCACAACAAAAGTATGACAAGAGTCAAATGACCTCTTTGATGCAGCTTTAGCAGGGTGGTGGTGGCACACACCTTTAATCCCACCACTTTCAAGGCAGAGGCAGGCAGATCTCTATGAGTTCAAGGCCAGCCTTATCTACAGAGAGAGAGTTCCAGGAAAGCCAGGAGTGTTTCACAGAGAAACCCTGTTTCAAAAACAAACAAAAAGAACGAAGCTCTGTGAAAGTTAAAATGACAGTGAGTGGTCAGAGGCCCATAAATAGCACTTAACATACCAGGCCTTCCCTCTCCTTATATCAAATACAAGCTAAAAAGTTAGAGTTTGGAGTATAGATCAAAAGGTAATTGAGGAGAAATCTGGAAACTTGTATTGATATGAAGGCTGAGGTATTCCAGGAAGGTCAAGGCTAGCCTTGTCTAATCGGGAAGCACTTAGTGTGTGTGTATGGGGAGGGGCTGTTTTCAACTGTGCCTCCTTTGATCTGGCTGCCCAACTTCACCTGAGGGTTTCCACATCAGCACCAGGATATCCTACAGAGCACCACGTGTGTGTCTGGAGGGACATGCTGAGTGATGTCCACAGCAGGAACTGAGCACAGCGTAGAGCTTCTCCAGACTGAGGGCTGAAACCCCAGGAAACTGCCAGGTGGCTGAAAAGGAAACTTCTAGAGATGAATTCATCCTTATCTTCCTAGGGATCAAAAAGTTTAGTGGAAGACTCTCTCAGAAGGTAAGGTGGAAATTGGTTGAGGAAAATAACCCAGGTAAGGTGGAAATTGGTTGAGGAAAATAACCTTTGACCCCCATATGCATCTGCACATATGCATATATGCAGAGGAACACATACATACATACATACATACATACATACATACATACACACACACACACACACACACACACACACACACACACACACACACACATACATACACCATCAAAGGGAAGTCACCATACTAAAAAGTTCCATGTCATCAAACCAATCCTAAGCCATTTATTTGACCTTTCAAGAAGCCAAAGAAATGAGAGGTAACTTCTAGATTCCCCCAGCAAGCTAACTTTCATGCATGGTAATGATGTTTCCTCTGCCTTATTTCCTGCATTCTTGCATTCTTTAATCATTATAACCCCCCAAAAAACAAACAAGCAAACAAAAACCCTGAAATAATCAAACATTAACCAGTCAGTTAGTTTTCCATTGTTCCTGTCCCCACCTTAGATGGCAAGAGCCTTTGAAATGGCCTGGTCCAGACTTGGTTTTGTTTCTTCATTGCTTTGGTCTGTCTTTGTCTAGAAAATTGGCCTCATCAGCTCAGACCTTAGGAATACTAATTCTGTTTTTGTTTTTGTTTTGGTTTTCCTGTATTGTTTTGGAGCCTGCCCTTGCCTGAACTTTCTCTGTAGACCAGGCTGGTCTTGAACTCATAGAGATCCACCTGCCTCTGCCTCATGAGTGTTTGGAATTAAAGGTGTGCACCACCAGTGCCTGGCCTTACTAATTCTGTTTTGTGAATTGAAGTGTTGCTCTATTCTACAATAGATGCGCATCTGTAATCCTGGCACTTGGCAGGAACACACAGGAGGATCAGGAGTTCAAAGTCATCTTCATTGTGTGGTGAGTTCAAGGCCAGCCTAGGATGCATGAGATTGTCTCAAAAGAAATATGAATCTCATATACTATTTTTATGTTCCCATTTTGTGTGTGTGGTATATGTCTCTCTCTCTCTCTCTCTCTCTCTCTCTCTCTCTCTCTCTCTCTCTCTCTCAATTGAGTCAATTGAATCAGACTCTCTCAATCAAACTCAGAGCTCACTGATATGGTTAGTCTTATTCTCCAGCTTGCTTTGGGGATCCCATGTCTCCATGTCCAATCTGGCAATAGAGCCACATCCACTGGTCATTACACAATATTCTGAGGATCTGAACTCTAGTCCTCACACTGTGAGGCAAGTGCTTTAAAGACTGAGCCATCTCCTCAGTCCCCGCAAACATTATTTACATTCTTGTAATTTTGTATAAATTGTCCAATTTTTCATAATGTCTCTATTTGTTTATCCCATAGGACTATATAGAACTCCCTGTGAACAGAAATTCTGTCTGCCCAGCTCTTGAATACACGCCACTGCCTGGAATGTACGGGGTTCTGGAACAGCAAAGCGTGTGCCCTGTAATGACATGTGCTGCCATGGAGTAGAAAACAGAGTGTTTGTTACACTATGAGCCAGGGTCCAGCCCAGGTGCAGACTGCTGTCTAGCAAACAGGAACATGGTATAGCTGCTCAACCAAGGAGGTGGGTGGTGGTTGGTGGCTAGCCTTCTCTCTGCTTGCTAGGTTAGAGCGAAGAGCTAAGACTGTCTGCAAAGCAAGCTGAAGACATATAGCTACAGTACAAAGTCTTTCGGAACACGAGTTGATTTTAGACTAACCTCTCAGAGAGCATTTTGAGCTATGTAAAGTAACAGAACCTCATACGCACATACATATGTAGTATTACTATAGATGTCTTGCTATAGATAGAGATGATATAGTTAGAGATGGAGACAGCACTGGTGCAGTTAGGGAGAGAAGCAGAGATGACGTAATAGAGATCAACACATCTTCCACCAGCTGACGATCTGAGGACAACCTGATCCTTTAACATTAAGAAGGCCACCGCCACCACCTGCAGCGCACACTGGCACATCTTCCTCTGTTCTTGCCTGTGTGCGGAGGGGAGGTCAAACTGGGTGGCAGAGCTACTGTGGAAAGAATCCAGGAACAGATTTGTGTGGGAATGTGTATGCTGGTTCAGGCACAAAGATGCTTGCTGAATGAGATTGGAGAGATGGCTCAGCAGCTGAGAATACTGGCTGATGTTTCAGAGGACTCCGGGTCACAGTAACTCACAACCGTTTGCAACTCCAGTTCGAGGGCTCTAATGCCTTCTTCTGAACTCTGAGGACACTGCACACACATGATGCACAAGCATGCGTTTAGGCAAACACCCACATACATGAAAAATATCTGCTGTACCATAGGCTACACCATAGCTTTGAGGTCAGTGCTTATACTCAGTCAAAATCTTTGCATCTCTTCTAAAGATAGTTTGTAACACAGTTATTTATTTTTGGTTTTACTAGTTGGGTTTTGGAGACAAGAGTCTCTTGTATCCCAGGCTGGCATCAATTTCACTATGTATCCAAGGCTAGTCTTGAACCCTTGGTCCTCCTGCCTTCATCTCCTAAAATCTGGGATTACAGGTATGAGTTGTATTGCCCAACTTCCTTTGAAGATATTTCACTTCTAAAAGTCAAAGTCGGAGAACCTGGACTAAATAGTGAACAGTAAATCAAATAATATCTTCCCCCTGGATACATGAGGTCAGCAAACCTGTGCTCAACTTGACACAATGTAGAATCTTCAGGAAAGTGAATCTCTACAATGGATGGTCTGAGTTAGGTTGGCCTTGGGCATGAGGGATTATCTTAATTGGGGTGAGATGGGAAGACCCACCCTGAATGTGGGCAGTGCCATTTCATGGACAGGGCCCTGAACTGAATGAGGAAGAGGGAGTGAGCACTGGTGCTCATTCATTAATTCATTCATTCACTCATTCATTGCATGTGGGATTTTTTTCTTGTCTTCTTTTGAGACAAAGATATTATGTTGCACAAACTAGTCTCAAACTCTGGGTACATGCCTTCTGGCTAAGAGCAAGTGTAGTAGAAAACTCTGGTCTATAAGTAATCACCCTGCCAGTCAGCCATCATGATTGACAGGTGTACATCTGATGAGGTTGTCAACTGAGGCACACTGAGGGGTGAAGGATCCAGTAGGCACATGGCAGGGATGAGACAGCCTTTCTGTTTGAATATTTTACTCATAGGAATCGTGAGGGGTTTTGTATCAGTCTCTGGCAATTGGAGAAGACTGGAATATATGCCTTGGACAATGATTGTACACTTTGTAACCAAGTAACCTAAAATAATGTATCAAAGTTCAGCAGGGATTTGTAAAACATAAAGAAAAGGGTTGATGTTAATCTGGGTGCTATATAGAGAAGGCTAGTGTTCTACCCCTTGCTGCTTTTGACTTTCACAGAACAATTCAGAATTAAATACTAACAAGATGACAATACAGTCTAGCCAGAGTACTGCATGCCTATGATCCCAGGGCTGGAGGTAGAGGCAGGAAGATCAGAAACTCAAGGTCATCCTCCTATCTATAGAGTTCTAGGCCAGCCTGGGCTACATGAAACACTGTCTTGAGAATCCAACACCACCCCACCCTTTGCCATCACTACCACACACACAACAAAGACAGTCAAATTCAACTTGAAGTCAATACCTGAGCAAAAACTGGCTTTGGCAGACCCTGAACTGAGCCCCAATCACAAACTGTGAGGCAGTCAATGTTACAGGTCATGGTGAAGACTCCCTTTCAGAAAGATGGATCTGTTTTGCATGCCATGAATGGGGCAAAGAAGAGACAGAGGCTGAGTTCACTTGAAGTTGCTGCAATAACCTAGATGCTGGAGAAAGGATGGGAAAATTAAATAAAACAATGGCTGTCACATAGTTCAGTTGTTGTGCCCTGATTTCAGAACCTCAAAAGAACACGCCAACAAAGAGACGACTCACCGAATGCAAGGACAAAGGTTTCTTTATTGACTTGATATGAACTTCATTGGTTTGGGACCAAATGGAGTACCCACTTTCGACTGAGGGGTGTTTTTATAAGGCAAAATTGTAGGGCTGGAAGCCCCAGGATTACAAAACTTCCGTGGTTACACAGGACAGGAAAAGATTGTATGCTTCAGGCAAGGTGCAATTAAGCGGGATGCTGCAGATGAAATGAGTTTGTTAATTGTCTCCTGGGCTGGAGACTTCTACAATTGATAACTATCTGATCCTCTTTGGACCAGAGGAATGTGGACACCATTCTAGGGAGTGATCTCTGGTCTAAGGGCTTGAGTCCTGTGGACCTTTGTTTAACGTTGTCTGCTAGGCTGCCTTCTGGGAACTCAGAGTTTTCTATTTGGGCTTTGGAGTCTGGGTTTTAGACTTTTATTAATTTCCCCTTTCACAGTTAGTTGCTCTAGTGTTTGCCAGCATTCAGGAAACTTTGGCTTCAGTCCCCCTCACTGAACAAACACCACTTGGTGGCAACTGTAGAATTCAAGAGGTGGGGCCAGGAGGGTAAGGAGTTCAAGGTCACCCTCTGTTACTTTGAGTTCCAGGCCAACCTGGGCTATGTGGCCTCTTGTCTCAAAACAAACAAACAAACAAACAAACAAACAAACAAACTCATCCCAAATTTAAAAAGATAAAAGTAGCGGCTCCAGTCTACCTCAGTGACCCAACCCAAAAAGCACTGAAGAATGGCTTGGTGACATCCTCCAGCCCAAGTCCTCAAGAGAGGCCACTGGCTCCCAGAAGACAGCCTAGGAGTTGCTGGAGGCACAGAAGCCAGTCAGACCAGCAGAAGTTCAGAAAGCGACATTTGGTCTGCATTTAGGTGCTCCTGTCCCTGCACCCCTGCCCTCCCTCATCCCTGCACCCCTGCCCTCCCTTCTATCTCTTCACCCTGCCCCCCTCCTGTCCCCAAATCTCTGCCTTCCCTCCGGTTCTTGCTCCTCCATAGCTCCCCTTGAATAGTCTGATCTCTTGGATTTTTTTTTTTTTCAATTTAAAAGTATTTTAGATGTTTCTAAGGCTTCTGAAATAAACACACTAAGAAGATTAAATTGGGGGCAGTTTTGTTTTGTTTTGGTTTGGTTTTGTGTGTGTGACTGGGCTGGAGTGCAAAGATCTATCCCCCTTTGCCTGAAGGAACCAGCTCCCCATTTCGGCAGCCATAACAGCTTGTCTGACCTTGTCTTAGTCACTAAGAAGTTAGATGCCTGCCTTGTTGCAAGGAACCAATCAGAAGTTAGCTGGTGGTGCTATGCTTTATGGCTCTGGGTGTGCTTTATGGACAAGTGCACAGCAATGACATGCAGAGCAACCACCCTGGGAGGGCCTATGGGCCATAACAACCAGTTGACCAATCAACACAGTGCAAGCCCTCCAAGCCTGGAGGCACATCAATCCTGAGCCTCTGCATACCCCTAGACACTCCCCTTACGCTGCCCTACAAGATCTCTATGCAGCCGGTTCAAACTGTCTTTGCTAGCCATCCGCCATGGCAGGTGGGTGAAAGACCCGAGCTAACATGGGGTTAGCTCGTTAAACAACAATAAAGCCTCGTGCAGTTTGCATCAAGCTTTCGACACTGCCTGGTGATTGGGGTGACCTCCGTCCTTGGCTGAGATCCGGAGGCCTGAGCTTTGGGGGGGGGGTGTCTAACATGCCTTCTGGCAAGCACCACATGCAGATGCCCATGAAGGCCAGAGGGCTTCGGGTTCCCTGCAGCCCTGGGCTGCCTGTTGTGGGTTCTGGGAATGAAGCCCTGGACCTCTACAGGGTTACATATTCTCTGTAGTCCTGACCCAACTGGAACTTTCCTCCTCAGGCCTTCACCTGCACTCTGAGGAGTTTCGTTTCTCTTATGCTAATGGTGGTATCATTAACCCTTTTCCTGAAGACATTTACTCTGTTCTTTCATTTCCTCTTGGTGGTAGCATTTACAATTTTTTTCCTAAGAACTAGAAAAAGCAATCTAGATTGTTTTTCTTTAATTTGGTTTAGACCTAAGTGTGAGATTTCCAAGTGGAACATGAACACCAACCCAATAATCTTTTCCCCCTCACATAGCCCAAAGTGTTCTCTGACAGGCTGAGGTAAGATCAGCTGGATATTTTCTGCTTGCAGTATTTTAACAACTGTTTGATTTGCTGTAGGGTCTGAACCCAGCACCTCACACAGGTTCATGCTTCATGCTACATCACTGAAGATCACCCGAAGCGTTTATAATATCTATACTCATCCTTTCACCCATCAGTCATTCCTTCTATGCCGAAGCAGGTCACACAGCCTGGAGCAGACCCAACCTCGCCAGACCAGCACCCTCTACCGAACCATTCTTGCTTCATTTCATCTGATGAAGCCCAGGCTGACCTCTGACTCAGTGTGTACTGGGGTGTAGCAGAAATGGCCTCGAATTCCTGATCCTCTTGCTTCCACCTTCCAAGTGCCAAACTCACAGGTTGGATTCACCATGAATTAAAAATGTTTTGCTGGGCGTGGTGTCACACACCTTTGATCCCAGCTCTTGGGAGGTGGAGACAGAGGCAGGCAGATCTCTGTGAATTCATGGCCAGCCTGATCTACATAGTGAGTTCCAGGATAACCAGGGCTATATAGAGAGACCCTGTCTCCAAAAACAATACCAACAACAACAATAAAAAATAAATATAATATTTTATTTGGCTGTCATTGCTTTTTAACAATTCTTTGTGATGACATGTTTACCATATTGAAACAAAATTCACAAATGAAAAGCCCTACATATCCACTCATGCAGTCCCAAAACAAACCCAGCTGGGTCTGGGCAGGAGAATTTTCTCTAGTGGGAGGCCTTCCAGGGGTATATTGCAAGACCCTACTTCAAAACAACAACAGCAACAAAATGATATACTGATGAGTGTTTTACACAGGCATCTCTGACACAATCACCATCGAATGAGGTCCCTGGACACTCACACTGACTTGTGCTGAGCACATCCTGACTCAAGGTAAAGCAGAGAGCATATGCTGATTGCTAGCAAAGAGCACTAATTTGGGAGAACAGAGGTACAGGGCAGCTTTTACAAAACCTTAAGGGAGAAAGATGTGCTTGAGATGCAATACAAAAAAACTCAGTTCTGATAATCATAGATAACGGCCGAAGCTCCAGCTGTATGCTCCAAAGTCACAGGAAAGGTCCACACTGTGCACCTGGCTTCTTTTAACCCTATCCACTACCTACCCATAGCACATCCTGTCAACGTGGCTGTCCGAGTGTCCTCAGTGTCCTTCCAAACTGCTCCCATAAGCAAGTGACACTGCCAAGTATGTACTGCTACCCAGAAAGATGGGGCTAAGTGGGGAACGACCACTCGAGACCATGAGCTAAAGGTCGGGGTGGGTAACAACGTGACCATAGGCTGGTGAGAAGGCTCAGCAGATACAGGCACCTGCCTCCAAGCCCCAGGCCATGAGTTGGATCCCCAGGATCCACATGGTAGAAAGAGAAAACTCCTGAACGTTGTCCCTCAACCTCCACACACATGCTGTGCACACGCCCATTCCCAACAAGTAAATAAAATGTAATAAGTTTTTTTAAAAAAGTGAAATGTCTAATGGTGAGAAGAAGAAAGAGTCGGAGGAAAGGAAGAATGAATGTGGCCACCGAATTATTTCCTTGATGTTCAATTAGCATGTAAATCATTATAAAAAATTCCAAGATGCTTTGCCTGGTGTCACCATCATTATTGAGGCCCAAGGCCAGAGGACAAGTAAGTAACAGAGGACCAAAGCTAACAGGACCCTCTCTGCCATATTAAGCATGGTGGATGCTGGCCATATATTCACTGACTTCATTTCCCTTTCCTTTCAGGTCCCCAGCTGGGCTCCATGTTTTAGCATGCTTGCAGTTTGGTAGGGTCCATGTGATTTAGGTCTTGGTCTCCAGGGCTCACCACGAAGTCATCTGTTGGTTTCACATTGCTCAGAGATTACTGGAGCCTTGAACTGAATATGGAGATTCACAAGACAGAAAGATGGTGGGCCTATGAAGACCGAATGGAGCACATATTCTCTAGCCTGCCTGACACATTGCATTTGAATGACACCAAATGACTCAGTGGCTTTGTATTGAGTTAAATCACCAGTATTTAGAGGTTTATTTATCACAAGAGTGAGAGTTTCCAACTAACGTGTTCAGGAATTACTTCTCTGTGGTTTAAGTAACACCCCTGATAAAACAGTTACTTTTAATCACTCCCTGAGAGAGCTGCTTCCTTGTCAAGTTCTGGTTTCACTTATGTTGCTGTGATAAAACACCTTGATCAAAAGCAACCTGAGGGAGAAAAGGGTTTATACCAGTGTAAAGTTCCAGGCTACATCCATCACTGGGGGGACATGGAGGCAGAAGCACAAAGATCCTAGTCACATAACAGTTAACAGCATAAAGAATAGCTGCACATTTGCTTGCTTGGTCTCTTGCTGGCTGTCTTTATTTTTCCCACTTCAAGTCCTAGCCTGGAGAACCGTGCTTCCCACAGTGGTCTGGGTCTTCCTCCATCAATTAACTGTCAAGACAGTCCCCCAGAGACACACCCATAGGCCCACCTGATCCAGTTAATTCCTCAGTGGAAGCTCTTTCAAGGTGGTTGTGGGCTGTGTCCCGTGAACAGTTAGAACTCACCAGCACAGTTGGGTATCCATGAAAGAGTGGAGAGACACTGAGCACACAGGGAAGGGTACCCTGACTGAGGTGAGGCACTTTAATGACACATTGGCTCAACTGATTTGAGACGATTCTATATGAGTGGTAGAGAGTGAGGAGGACCAAGGAAGCCGAGCACACAGCACAGATGTCCCTCTGAAAGAGGTAGAATGTGTTTTCTAAATCACAAATATTTTAAACAGACATACAAATGGCCAATTAGCAATGAGAAGGGGCTTATATAGTGTCCTTAGTCAGTAAGAATGCAAACCAAAGTCTCCATGAAATAGCCCTTCCAAACACTAGGCTGGATAGAAAACCAAAACCCACAAGTAACAGGCCCTGGCCAGGCTGTGGGGAAATTGGAGCTCTTCCATCACTGGTCCTCTTGTAGACTGACATCACCACTATGGATAAGAGATAAACAATTCCCAAAGGACACAGCTGTTTCACTCGTGTGTGTGTGTGTGTGTGTGTGTGTGTGTGTGTGTGTGTGTGTGATAAGGGTTTCTGAATGTGCACCAAAAACATTAATTTGAAATCAAATGGGCGATGAATCCAGCCCTCAGATCCATTGCATCGCACAGCACTGCGGCCTTGGTTCTGAATACAAGATGTGGGCTCTTACTCCTGCACATGCCATCAAGCCACAAAACATGATTTGAGACAATTCCATGTTGTGAACTGTGTGTTTGTACTAGGTGTACAAAGTAAGCTCTCTTATAGAAATGCCATGGTTTAATAACAGAAACAAGAACTTTTAGTATTTTTTCATGATCATCACTTAAATATTGAGTTAGCATTTTTTTATTGTATTGTAGTAGAATGTTTGTGGGTTTTTTTGTTTGGTTGGTTTGGTTTTTTGAGACAGGGTTTCTCTATGTAGCTTTGGAGCCTGTCCTGGAACTTGCTTTGTGACCAAGGTGACCTCAAACTCAGAGATCTGCCTGCATTTGCCTCCTAGGTGCTAGAATTAAAGGTGTGTACCACCACCACCCAGCTAGAATGTTTGATTTTTTTAAAATTGATGTTTGAGTTTCTGACTTGGGTTTTATTTAAAACAACAACAAAAACAATAAAACCCATGACGCTGAAGAGATGACTCTGTGGTTCAGAGCACTTGCTACTGTTACAGAGGACCCAGGTTCAGTTCCCAGCACCTACATGGCAGCTCACAACCATCTGTAACTCCAGGGCCAGAGGATCCAACACTCTCTTAACTGCCACAGGTGCCAGGCATGCACATGATACACATACAGGCAAAACACCCATACACATAAAGTAAATACATTTGAAAAATGTTTTAAATCATAAAAAGGATTTGGGTTTGGGATTAGGCCAGAAATTTCTGAAGTCTCCCCATGCTTCTACCGTTTTGTGCTATATTTACATGAAGCTGCTTTCTCTAAACTGACAATTATAAAAAGCAAAATGCCATTCAATTCTGATGTTCCATGTCCTGCAGTATCAAATATCCAGGCCAGATTTAATCCTTTATGTAAAAATAAACAAGCACATCCATCTCTGTGGCATGCAAATTTGCTTCCATCATTAATAAATGATAACAACATATGTATAACAAAGAAGTTATTTAAACAACTTTATTGGGACCTGGAGAGACTGTTCAGAGGCTAAGAGTACTCAATTCTCTTCCAAATGACCCGAGTTAGGCTCCGAATTCCTGCATCAGGTGGCTCACAAAGCCCTATGTCTCCAGCTCTAACATATTTGATGCACTCTTCAAGCCTCTGAGGGCAAACCCACACTCCCACACTAACACAAAAAAATATAATCTTTTTAAAAAGTAGAATAAAACAAGTTCACTTATGATTAGTTATCTTCAGTAAATGGTTGCTTTGTATATCTGTTTCACAGACCTATACCTGGGGACAAGTAAACTTTTGGGGGTTAGAAAGCAATCACTATCGGAAACAGTTTACGAAGTCCTGGGGAGCTGGGCGTTGGTGGTGCTCGCCTTTAATCCTAGCACTCGGGAGACAGAGGTAGGTGAATCTCTGTGAGTTCGAAGCCAGCATGGTCTCCAGAGCAAGTTCCAGGATAGGCTCCAAAAATACAGAGAAACCCTGTCTAGGGGGAAAAAAAAAGACACGTGTACAAAGCCCTGGGGAAGGGGATAGCTAGAGGATCAAGAGTTCAAAATCATGCCTGGGCTTGAAACATCTTCTCCCAAAATCAGAGAGGCCATTTACTAAGGACAAATGTCATACAGTTCCAATCTGAAGAAGAAGTAAATTCAAAAACCAGATCCTGGAACAAGGAGCAACTGGAGAGTGACTTATCACTTATCGACCGACATGCTGTGTCCCTTCACTCGATTCACTTTGCGATAAGTGACTTTTACCTGGATTTTAAGAACTACTGCTGCGTGGTTTTCCTAGAACTGTCTACCCAGTGTACATCTGGGCCTTAGCAGGTTCTCCTGGGAACAATGACAATAGGACAATACGGCGGAGACATGACCGTTTTCCTCTTCCTTTCTAGAACCTTGGAACTCCGGCCTCAGTTCTTAGATACCTGTCACCAGGAACCTGAAGGAGTGGGATGGAAGGAATAGTGGATTTGGACACTGAAGTGACAGTGTCTCTGCCCCATCCCCTTTTCTGGAGCCCAGGCTCTCGGTGTGCATGACCTGCCTGGCTGGTGCTCACTGATACCTGCAATCTTCTGTGGTGTATCTTCTCATGGCCCATCTCCATCCTCCTCTTCCCAGCAGACAGATCAAGGATTCACTTCCCATGTACAGCCTCCTCCAACTCACCTCTGCCAACCTCCACAGGCCAAACCAGGCCTCCTCGGTAAGAGTTCTTCCCAGGTTCTTGATGGTAAAGAAATCAGGATAGAGGGTGAGGGCCATACAGCTCTGGAAGGCAGAACAGGAGAGGGGAAACACACTGACACTCACATGCCCCAGTCCTTAGGACTCTGAAGGTCTAGGTTTGACTTTGCCTCGCTTTCAGGCAAGGTCTCAGCTGCACTCCAGACCGCCTCTTGCCCCCATTTCTCTGTGCGTCAATTAGCTTTCCTTCCCCCCATCACACTCAGAGGTTCTCCACAGCTTCTCTCCTGCCTGAGCCACGCAGATGTAAAGCCTCAGTCTCCGGACACCATGTCTTAGCAACCACAATGATCTGATCTCAAACTAAAAAGAACGGCTCCTCCAGCCTGCCGAGAAAGAAATGAAGAAGTGTCTGGATTAGGGCCCAGCTTCACAAAGCAGTGAGACTGGGAGCGAGCGGACCTCTGTTACAGGGTTCTGTCTTGAGCCTTCCCCAGGGGCAAGAGGCATTGCACAGGTGCAACTGCTTGGTGTGACTGACAGCTGTCTCTTCCTGACCAGAAAGCAGAGTCCTGGTGTGGCCTCTTTGAAAAGTCAAAGCCTTTGATGCTGTCGAGTTTGAAGACAAAGGCGGTAGGGTACACACACACACACACACACACACACACACACACACACACACACACACTCACCATGACTCTGCCCCTCCCTGGTGGCCCCGCCCTTTTACTTCATCAGCACCTCCCCTCCCTTCCTTGGCTCCTAACCCACCCTTCGGCTGACGGAGCCCCAAGGGAGCAGGTGTCCCCACAACCGCCAAGATGCAGCCATGGCTCTGGCTAGTCTTCGGTGTGAAGCTGGCAGGTAAGACACAGAGTGGTCTAGCACAGGTCTGCTCTAGAGCAGGGAACTTAGACCTGGCAGTCTCCACAGCAGGAGGAAGAGACAGGAGCTGTGCTGTGGGGACAGGGCAGGCTGGTAGGCACAGGCCTTGATCATGGGAAGAGGATTCCTCCAGGAGCTCATTTCCCAGAACCGTCTGAGAAACCTAGGGCAGAAGCCACCTGTCCCACAGCCTGAACTTGAAGGGGAAAGAGGAAAGGAGGAAGAAATAAAAGAGGAGAGATAAATGCAAAAGTGAAGGGGAAACGTAGTTATTCAGGACGTACAGGGTTGTGCCCCATGCAGTTCCCAGAGGCCTAGTCTGGCCTAGGTCAGGGTCTATAGACGCACTCTTATTATTTCCGGGGAAGTGCTTCTAGTAAATTGGACAAACACTGCTGTAGCTGGCTCATGGATAGCTATGGCAGAGTGCTCACCATGACCCCCTCACTGTCCAGTGTCCTCTGGAGTCAGGGTCCTGTGTAGCATGGCTCCCCGAAGAAGTGTCACTAGACACTGCAGATGGGATATTAGGGCTAGCACAGACGTGTGGCCTAAAGTCTGTCATTGTGATCAGACACCTCAAATCTCCGCTGGTCTGGCACCACCTAAAGCTCAAAACTGATTACACAGTTGAGAGAGATGAGGCATGCCAGCTCCTGCCTCTGATTAGGTTAGCTCCACTACCTCACAAATGGAAACATGGCAAGACTATTCCAAGCCACTAAAGCTACTGCTGATCATTCTAGAAATGCCAGGTCCCTCTGAAAATGGAATCCTGGGCAACCAAACAGATCAAAGGAGATCATGTGTGACTTGAAGCCTGGCTGTGCAGGCTCTT